>NW_027114150.1:685744-700711 GCF_000696795.3 Halyomorpha halys
AACTTATGATTAGACTGAAAGATTACCTTAAAATAAATGGGGGTTCGGGCAGAATAACGAGGCAAGGATACTTTAACAACTGGCTTTATTATTACAATCATCTGATATATATAGGAATTGTTTTTTTGCATCAGTTATATAGGAATTGGTTTGTTGTCAAACTTAGAGATAATTGATCCTACTAGTACTGAGTTCTTGTTTATTATCATGAGAATATACACAGCAAGATTTTATTTAAGAGCTAGTAGACACATGTACGTCTTATGGGCCCAAAGATACAAGATTTCCCTCAATAAATTCACTAACTACTCATTTTTCAGTATATATTCCCCGAAATGTGGCTTTTTAAAAAACTGTATTGAACGTATCAGCTCTGCTAGGCCTCATATAATAGAAAATTTACTCTGTTTTAAATGATGTTCTCTATTAGGTTTCTAGTGTTATAGGTAGTTTCAAAAATATGGAGCTCGGATTGAAAAAATATATATTTTTTTAAACATTTTGAAACAGGCACCATTTTGTACACCCCTAACCGTACTTGGCAGACTCATCAATTTTGACTAATAATTATACGCAGTTTTCCCTAAAGTAATCAAAAGTTGAAATAACAGAATTTTTTTCAACCGGGCACTAGTACTATGGTCTTTAATATTAGAACTAATGATCTATTTTAGTCAGATCAGTCAATATTTAAGCGAATAGCGAACTTAATGATTAAACAGTGGGGAGTCCCTTGAAGGATTAAGCGGGGACAAATATTTGCCATAATAATGCGCTTGGCTTTCGAGAAGGGCCTTAGAATCAGGATTAAGATTTCATTAAGTTGTTTGATTTTCACTTATCTTAAGTATGACAGCTACTTGGAGTTGGGATTAATAGAGAGCTTGTATTATGGCAGTCCTAAAATAATATTTTATAAAGGGCTGTTTTTTATAACATAATACAATTTTTTTACACAAAAAAACTGAACCACCTTTAGCTGAAATGGTTTATTAAATATGAATGAATTCTTATGATAAAACGATTATTATAACACTAGAATGGCTTGAGGTAAGAATGTGTTTTGAAGAGAATCCACAGTTTGAATACAATACTAGTAGAGTGTAAAATGATTCTTTGTTTCTGATTAAAGCAATTTTATTTAACTCGATAATTCTAATATATTTGCTTGTTATGGAATATATTTAAACTATATAAAACATTCGATATGAATAGCAGTATTTTTTGAAAAGTTTCTATCTTGGTTTCTCATATTCTAGCTGCAATCCTTTAGTTTACGAATACAACAATGAATGATTTAGAATACGACAATATTTATTTATTCTTAATCCTTCTTTATGCTTTCAGCTTAATTGTTATTAATATTAGAATTTGTTGGAGTAATAAATTATACTTAATATACACTCATAAAAATACGTACAAGTATACAATACGTAGAAATACGTTGACAAGTACATATACATGGTGTACACCTCATAATATTCCCAGTTAAATTACTATTTTTTTAATGATATAACACTAATGACTAACTATAATAAAATTCCAATTAAACCTTATAACAGTAATTTAAAAATATACAATCGAATGTTACAAAGTTATGAAACTATTTTTTAATAATTTATTTTTTTCTTAGTATTATAAGTGTTTTATTAATATTATTTAAGGTCATCTAAATGAAATTAATTTTTTAAAATTACAAAAATTATAGAATAAATATATATTTTATCTTTATAATTTTTTTAAAGATTATAAAAAATAAAAAATTAAATGGCCCATGAGGGGATCGAACCCGCGACCTTCGCGTTATTAGCACGACGCTCTAACCAACTGAGCTAATGGGCCAACTGAAGTCAGGGTTGAACCATTGGGCTTATAATTTAAGAATATATTAGAGTAACTCATACTTATTACATTGAACATATTATTTAAATATATATGTGTATAAAATTGTATTTTTTTTTTTTTTTATGCTCAAACCAATTATTTTACACTTAAAAAAAAATAATTATTATAAACAAAATATTTTATACTGAAAATATGTAAAATTACTAATAATTTTGTGCTATTTACAAGGAAAGTATTTCATTCCAATATATAACTGAATGGCCGGTTTTTAAAATCGAAGTGATTCTGTTGCATCGTAAATTTCATATAAATACAGTTTTATAGTGATTGCAATCTTTTATGTAATTTTGTGTGGAAATTTGTCGATTTTTTATTAATTTATATTATAAGAGGCTTTATTAAGTATTTGAATATATTATTTTTGATGTTAATAATTTAATAAATTGATTGACTAAGTCCTTTATGTGTATGTATAAGGCCTCACAATTCCATCAGTAAAAATGACTATAGGATATACTGTAAGAAAAGAAAGAATATGTAATAGGTTTTCGGATATTAAACTTCAAAATTTCATTTATAAATTATATCTATTATTATTATTCATAAAAAGTTTCTAGCGATTTTCACATTCTAGAAAATTTCAACAATTTATTTCAATAATTAAAGTCATGTTTTTTACGTTAATGCAATAGAAACACATTATTTAATGAGAAGCTCTGATATGGTAATTTCAATTCATCATAAAATAAAGAAAGAATATATAACTTTGTTTAACACAGAACAACTCATGAAATAATGTGTTTTTCTCGTATTAATATAAAAAATAGTACTTTAATTCTTTATATCAATTTAGAGATGTTAAAATTTTCTGGAATATTAAAATAGCTTGATGAGAATATAGTTGATCGTGAATAATACATGTATATATGAGAAGAAAATGGTTGGGAGTGCGGTCAGAGAATAATACAAATAAGTTTAAAACTTATTTATTAGTGTTTACCAACGTTTCTAATTTCTAACCTTCATCAGAGCTAAGAAGAAAAAAGAAGATAACAACCAATGAATAAAAAGATACACAGAATGATTAAAGTAAATAATTGTACAGAATGAATATAGATAAAAAAAAAGTAATGAAAGAAGTGGGAAATAAAATGTATATATTGGTAATTAAATATGTAAGTAAAATAGCATAATTAATGAAATAAAAATATACATTTATATAATGCAAAGAAACAACGAAATGTGAATAATTTAATTTAGTAATAATAATAATTTAAAAATTTAAATTATAGAAAAAATAAATAAATGTATATAACTAATGAAATATGTAAGTCAAATATTATAATAAAGAAACAAAACATAAAGTTAAGAAAGAGAAAGAAGTAATTAGAAAAGATGACAATAATAATATATATAGCGAATAAAACTAATAATGTGGGTAAGGAAAAAAAAAAAGAAAGAGGAGGGGGCAAAAGAAAGATAAGAAAAAAGAGAACATAACATTAGACGCTTGGAAGACGTCGGAAATCCAAGTAAGGTCAGCAGCGAGGGTGGCAAGATTTTGAGTCAAAAAGTACGTAAAAAAAGAAGACAAAACTACCGGAAAATGTGAAATACATTACAAGTATCTTGGAGGGGTAAAAATAAAAACTAAAAAATTATTTAGAAGGAAACGTATAAAAGGGCGAAGACAATAAAATACGAAAATAGCTAGAAAGTGAAATTTCATGCGTGAGTGAAAATAAATAAAATTTATAATTTTTTAAAATTTAACATCAGTTCGGCCTAGTGGGCCCTACAAGGTTAATATAACGGTTACTCTAAATAAATTTTGAAGTTTAATATCCGAATATCTCCTATTTTATCATAACTTTTTTAATGATGGATAATCCCAGCATTGAAATTTAGGAAATATTTTCCATCTCCAGAGGACACGCCGTTGTCAAACAGATGGAGAATGATATGAAGAAGAGGTAGTGGCCCTTGGAAATTTGGAAGTGGGGAAGACCTGGAAATGCCATTGTCAGGGTCTAGGGTTACGTTTGGCAACCGGTTGCCGTAAGGGAAGAGCAAAATAGTCAGCTGCCCTCATTGGAATAGAGCCACGTTCGCTCCGCTCTGTCACTATATAATATAGTGCAACTTATTTATATAGCACCTTTCAGTAATTATATTCTACATTAAAGAGGGAAATATTGCTGTATTCCCGTATCAGGCAACTTTCACTCATGACCCTAATTTGAACTGAAATTAATCCTGGTTACTTTTAAAATAGATATTTTTATATTATTCACTGTTAAAATACTTCAAATACCCTCCCGTCAAAAGAAAGATAGACTAACTCCAATATCAACAGTTTTCAAAGAAGTACATAAAAACTTCTTTTTCAAAGAAGTACAGATAATTTATCTAACCTTATAATGCCACTAACCTTATAATGCCAAAAGGCAATCCAAGGTATCATCACCCAGATATACATATAGCATTCCTCCTATATGTATGTACCAGATATTCAATAACATCATTGTAGGAGGGTATGAAAAAAGAAAAAAAAAAAAAAAAAAAAAGTACATATAATTTAGTATATGTAACGCCGTTTTTCAATTTCAGGTGCTTTTTAAACATTGCTCGATTTAACTATCTTAAAGTCTCCTCTTCCCGTTTTAAGCTAACATTTCAAAATTATAGGCCCGTCGCACCCCGGGGGACTTAGTAGGGTGGGTCCGGCGGGGAAGGATTGCCTTTTTTTGTGCTATGATCTCCTCTTGTGATATTGTGACAAGCCACACATCGACCAGTCTACTAGATATTTTTTTTCTTACCACCTTTATATTAATATTTTTATATATATTTACAATAAAGAAGGTAAGAATTGTAACAATTTTCTTTAGCAAATATATGGTAGAAATACAAAAATATCACAGTTAACAAAACTTTAAGATGTGTGTATGAAGAGCTCCTTCAACTGAAGGCTTGGGGGCTGAAGGCTACCCCACTTATATGCTGGTTGGATTAATATTACTAGACTGTATGTAATTTAATTAAGTGAATAGAAAGTGAAAAAAATTAGATTTATTAAACTATTTACAATACTAAACTCGACGGTTTAACAACAGGATTATATCGAAGTAGCCAAAAAGAAACATGTTTGGATTAGGTTAGATTGATAATTTTGAAGTTAATGTGTCAATCAAAAATCAAAGTCAAACCTTTATATTGATGCGTCGATGTGCATTAATTAGAAATGGATATTAGGGTGAGCCCGCTTAGATAAACTTCTCTCTTCTCATCTTCCTCTCTACCAGCTCTCGATCCTAGTCAGGGAACCACTTCCTTGAGTTACTCTCGCATCATAATTGAATTCAGGGGAAGAACGAAGATAATTTTAAAGAAAAATGGCGCTCATCTCTCGATTTCTAAACGCCATACACGCTCCAGATTCTTTCTTACTATTTTGGCCACAAGGGGCGCTAATGCTGCTAATGACTATTAAGAATATGCTTATTGCAGGGACCACCTTTTGCCCATATCTTCCGTTTTTAAACGAAATAATGTGCTTTAGAGAAGTTAAAAATTCGGCATATTATTCGGAAGATTTCGTATTCAAGTTCATATTCCAATAAAATAAATCTTGTATCTAGAAGATCGCGTTTTAGTAGTGAATAATTAGAAAAAATATATATTTCCAAAGGAATATAAAAAATACTAACAATGTTTCGTAGTAATATTGTTTTAATATGAAAATCTGTACCATTACAACCAATAAAGGGTCAAGGGTTCCGTACTTTTTAAGGAAGTAATATTTCTTGAACAGAGGCTGTGCAAGGAGGTAATTTATTCATGATTGCGCTCAACCACCATATTTTTCCTAGATTTAGGGAAACCACTTCATAAAGGCTCATTTGTAAGTTGAAGGTTTACTCATGGGTAAAAGAATAAATAATTACCTGTAACAGCCTGGATTCGTACTCGTGTCCTTAAGAGTTAGTACCACAGTGTCTTACTCACTGAGCTAAGCCGCTCTGCTATTATTTTTATATATTTATTAATTATTAAAATACATTACAAATGAAACAATAAAAACAAAAATGGTGATGTTATCGTAGCAGGATTTAAAATAAACAGAAAAATATTGAGTAGTGAGATATATACTCGTATCTCAACCAAACGGCATTAAAATCTTTAAAAAACCTATTACGAATTTTATATTTATTTTGATTAGTTGTTTGTGACTGGTTGTGACTATCAATTATTATAAAATGTCTTAATTTTTTAATTTATTTTGAATATCTAACGTTTAATGCAACCTATCCATTAATTTTAATTTCACATTCTTACATTATTCACCAAAAACCTGCCTAATATAATAGAGTAAATTAGACTGTATTTTTTAACTATCTCATTAAATATAAATTCTTTTATTTGCAATTTTTTTTATATTACTATCAACCAACTAATAGAGTAGATAAGTTAATTGATAGTGTGAGGTTGTGAAATTTAAATTAGGATTGTCCTTAATAATGGAAAGGTGGGCCGAATCGTCGGATATTTAAAATTAATTAACAAAAATGTTGAGGGTTCAATAGTTATATTTTATTGTAATTGATAATACGAAGTTAAAATTTCAATAAATTTATTTTATTTTAAACTATAATTCGACATGTTTACATCAAATTTCACAGTAGAATGATATATACATATATTTTTCAAATCGAACTGAATTAACCACAATGGAAAATGTAGGCAAATATTTAAAAACTAGGAAATAAAAAAATAAAAATTCATTCTTTTCCGAAAGGAAGAGAGAAACACTCGGAGGATGAGGCAGATTCTTGTATTGCGTTCTATCGTCATGTGTGGCGAGTGGTTCCCTTTCCCACGTTCTTGGAAATAAACATTAATGTCAGCATACGTAACGAGTCCATCAAGGTTAATCAGTGTCTCAACACTATTCCCAGGACACTGACATTTAGTCATTAACAATTAATATATCTCAATTTTCTGATCCATCTTTAGATGAAACATATAATACAGAATGGAATATTACATGTTCAAAGTCATTGAGCACTAAGACATCCCCGATATCTTTTTTTCATAGCAGCAGTAGCCGAACGGCACTGGATATGTGATGCTTCGAAAGTTTCAACTATTCTTCTAAAAAGTCAAGGCTATTCACCAGACTTAAATAGACATTTTGTTTATTGTCACCACAAATAAAAATTCCAGTTGCGTTAACTCTGGAAGTAGTATGCTGAGCCTGTCTTAATGCTCTAAGTAATCACTTTGAACAACCATATAAATGTTTATGTTCACATTTTTTTAATAAAGTAGTTGGAATACATATTAATTTATTTATTATAAACTAAATAATTCCTAGTAATGAAAATCTTTTGTTCATATATCTCCACCTTTTAATTCTCTATGGCACTTTTTTATCCTTGAATCGCTCCTACCTTTTTGTAGTACTGATGAAGACCAACAATGTAGGTCGAAACGTCGGCAAAAAATAAATAGTTAATAACTATTTTTTCTTTATTCTTGATGGGCAGCCCTGACCATCTCCTTCAAATTAACTTAAGGTAAAGCTATATATATGGAAGATCTTTAGACGTCAATATCATCTAAACAAATCGTTAACGGATATATATTCACAGGATTTATTTTTTCTTGTTTTGGGATCCTTAATTCATATTTTCAGTTAGGAAACTTAACCCGGAATACATGTTCACTCCTCCTATTTCCTATACTGACTTTGAATTTTGATTTGAGTCTCAAACCAAATTAAACTAAATCTTAAGTCATCCAAAAAGAGGACAAATTTAATTCTCTAAACTTCCAGTTTTTTAGCGCACATCATACTTTAATTTCCAACAGGATATGGGATGCATTTTTTTTTTTTAAAGACTCTAGGAGTAAATTATACTTTAAGATGAATTCATATAGGGCAGTTTTTGAGCGTCCTGAAGGCGTATATCGCTGTCATTTTATTATGATTATTAAGATGATTTCAATTCGATTTTTTCCTCTAGGACTTTTCGATTTTCCGCACCGTTTGCATGCAATTCATCAAAATATGTAAGGAATTGTTAACAATTTCGGTCTATTCACGTCGTAATTTTATACAGTAGGCGGCAACTCCAGTCCTTAAGTCAAACCAGCCAGCTACTAGAATTTAACATTTCTTGTTTCTTATGTGAAGAAATTTTTCGTAAAAGTGATTAAGCCCGCTCAGTGATCCACGCGATACCGCACAGATGGCCAGAATTATTGCCTAAGGACGATCAAAGTGAAAGTTTTCTCTCAAAGGTGGTTTCGCTGGATTTAGAAGTAGACATTCCAATCTAATATTCAACTTTATAAGCCAGCAATATTAAAGTCATCAATCATATAAGTGTAAACAAAATTTGTAAGTTTCTTTCCAATATAAAGAAATATATATATTTTTTCACCTATTATTTTTTTTTCCTAAATTCCTAAAATAAAAAAATAAAAAGTTCCTTTGAGGAACTATAAAGCCCTGAGAATGTCAAGATTCATTTCTCGGGTTGACTAGAAATCTATTTTGACTGACCCGGGTGGGAATCAAACCTATAACCTGCACCGCCATGCACTCTGGAAACAACGCCTCAACTAGATATCAGGTCCTCCCCCTATTCAGTTTACTCACAAAAATATATATCATTTTCATCTTTAATTTTCATATATTCATTTGTACATTGCCACAGTGTACATGTGATTATGGAAACAATTAACATTAACCACTCATTGGTTATCTTCAAATAATTTCTTTATTAATTTATTTGAATCGTTTGAATTTTGATAATTAACGTTTTGATTTAATGAATACAATTGAGTAATTTTTATTTAATATAATTTTATAATTCCTTTCGTTATGGGCCCATTTTCTCTATTATAGAAAGAAAAATTTGAGCATTTTAAACATCAATGTTCCTTAGATAACAACAAGCAGGTCAAACTTAGCTTAAATATCATGTTTTCAATTTATATTTATAAAAATAAACCGAAACATTTTAAAGATACGGCTTTATTTACTTTATTTTTTAAATATTAGAAAACAATTGATCTTTGAGTATTATCGTCCTCAACATATCGTTGCTTATGTTGTGACACATCATGCCTCAGAAAAAACTTAGTACCATTTTAGAAAAATTAAAAATAATGTTCTAGGGACATCTCAAAAAAATTCATGAAGGCATAAACATTTTGATAGATGTGACAAGTCGAATTTTTAAAGTATTGAAATCGTATTTTTTATTTATTTTTTAAATACAAGGCTTAACGACCACATATTTCAAAAGATGTAAACTTTCGGAAATTCGGAAAATTAAAATGTATACTGTATGAATTATGCTCAAATAAAATTAGATTTAATTATACATTTTTTCTCTGTTTTTTATCTAAAATGTACTAAATTTAAAAAGTTTTAGGACTTTAAAAGCAGGAAAACTGTTTTAATTTTTTTTTTATTTTCACCAAAACAACGATTTTGAAGAAGTTTTTATATTTACAGAAAATCGTTAAACTTTTCTTATTAGTTGACCCCCAAGAAAATATTTAACAATTCACAGTCTCAATTTAATTCATTAACGCCTTTTGTCAAAGGCACCTCAAATCAGCGTATTCTTTTTGATGGAAGCTCCAAAAAAAAAAAAACTGGCTCGGATATGAATATTAGAATGACGTTAACAATAAAACCATTAACGTATGATCAAAATAAAACATTAAATTGTATTGTAGAAATAAAATAAAGAATTGAAATTAATATAAAAGTAACTCTAAAGATAAAATCAAATGAGCAAACTGAATAATGAAAAGAAATAAACAAATTTACAAAATTAATAACCATGTATATTAAAAAAAAATACTGAATGCCTGCTACTGCGATAGGTCAGAGGTATTTCATGATATACCAGCAGGACTTCTTTTGTAGACAAATTTCAAAAGTTGGTTGGCCCACGTCTATACTGATACAATTAGGGTATCCAATTGTCCAACCTTAATCAAATTAAATACGACAATGGCACTCATCAAATCCAGTGGCTGTATTGCCAGTTTTTACAGATAACATGAAATGTTTAACACCACATAACGGACGCAGGCAGGGTCTGGTAAAAGAATCAGACGAACGACTAACAGCGACTAGGCAGCTGATTAAAAGCCTGATTGTTGACAGGCAACGCCAACCAAATAACTCCCACTGACACAGTATTCCTACATTTAAATAGTATAATACAAACAATTATATGCTTTATATTAAAATCAGAAAATAAGGGTGAACAATGCCATGATAAAGCCCAGCTCTGATATACGGCTTCGAGGTCGGTACTCTGGAAAACAGAATCTAGAGATTTGAATGAAAATTCCTCCGGTAAAATTACAGAAGCTATCTGGGATCTGAGCCTTAACACATGGTGGAGAAGTGTGTTCACTAACAGTGAACTTCTTGCAGAGACTGGTCAGGTAATAGATGATCTCATGATAGGCAAGGAGGTGAAGATGAGCAGGACAATGAATGCCAGTATAGCAGGCAAACGTGCAAAGACAAAAAAGCAGATGGATAGACAGAATCAACAAAGATACGAAACAGATGCCAGCAGCCCAACGCAGGCAGGAGTGAAAAAGGCGGGTACGGGCGGCCTAAGATCTACAAGGTCTCTAGAATCAACCGAAAAAATTAATAAATATATTTTTTTTTAATATTTACTTATTGCTATTTACAACTGTACATTATAATACATTTAGTAAATCTGATCTAAGTTAAATTGGAGTGTTACAGGCGTGTAGAGAAACTACCCATTGGTAGCACTCTAATGATATTTTACATTAGCTGGTCTCGTGGCCATCTTCTTTTCAGGCGCCTCGGAGGACTGTCAGGAATGGAAGAGGTTGCAAGATTAGAAACTAGAGGGTTTGAGTGGTTAGAGAGTTTATAATGGAAGGAGTGATATCTGGTTCGGGCTAGATCGGTTACAAAGGGAACATTAAGGTCTTTATGTATGATTTTATTTGTGACAAAGTAAGGAGCATTCAGGATTTTACGAAGGATTTTGGATTGTAAGGATTGAATACGAGAGGAATTCGAAGGTTTAGTGGAGCCCCAGAGATTAATAAATATGAATACATCTGTTTCTTCTAAATTAAATTAAATATTAAGATTTATACTTTTTTAAGACTGGTTATTATTATTTAAATAAAACTCATTTTATCCAATTTTAGTCTCAAACAATCAATATTTCTTTTTAAGTCCGACGTTTCGGTCAATTTGTCCATCTTCAAGGACAATATTAAATAAAATTTTTAAACCACATCAATTTTAAAAAACTTTATGCAGACTATTCTGCCCAGGTCATTAATTTCAGTCCACAATTAACCTATTTTGTCAATTCTTCCTATTTAATCCTGAAGAATGTTTTTTAAAATTGATATGGTTCTGAAATTTTATTTAAAATTGTCCCTGAGGATGACCAAATTGGGCGAATCGTCGGACTTATAAAGCAATATAGATTGTTTTGAGACTAAAATTGGATAAAATGAATTTTATTTAAATAAAAAATTAAATATTAAGACTATTTACAAATTAATTATTGAACTTGACGTAAACAACTTTATTTAATATGGATACTAAGCCCTTAAAAAATACTTATTCCAATCACGCCCTGGTAAAAAAAACTGAAATATTATTTTTTAGTAATTTTTTTCTTAAATATTTAATTTCTTTATAAATATGAAAAACTATAATATTGAAGTTGGAGATCACGGCGCATAGGTAGACGGTACAAGCACGACGCGGAGACCTTGCACAGCTCTACTGCAACTTAATAAAGATGCCAAGGCCTCCCAGCTAACTTATTGCTACGACTCCAAGACTATATTATACTATGGCAATTACTCTAGGTCATTAACTCTTTTATTGCTGTCATTGAAATACTCGATAGATTTTATAGTCAATTGGAATCTTAAAAGAGTTAGCTCAGCCTGCTTAAGTTTTAATGGATACATTCAAGGTAGTATAAAAACAATTTGATTTGATTTAAGAATGAGTGGTTAATTGCAACTAATATGAAATGAATGTGCGATTTTTATTTAAATTAATAATCCTAAAAAAAAAAGGTAATCGAATGAGAAAACGGTTTATCTGACGTTACGAAAGGTCTATTATGAAACAAATTAAAAAAACTTCTTCTTTTCACAGACTATTTAAGTCCATTCTATCGTTATTAAAAAATTAAATACAACACATCCATATATTTCAAGTTAAATTGGGCTCATCGCACAGTTTTGTTTATCTGAACACCAGAACACAAGGAAATTCTAATAACCTGTATGCACTGACAACACATACAAGTATTAAATAAATAGTAGGCAACATGGACCAACACAAAAAGAAAATAAATTAAGTAAGATTAAGAGTACGGAATAGGAGTGCTATTATAGTACTTCCAGGGAAGTCATCAAGCCAGAATGTAAGACTTACTTGACTACATCTAAAGACTAAACGAACCCAAGAATATTTGCTGCTGAGTATATCATCTAGACCAGCTATACTCATCTTGCAGCCCACCGATCTCTTGTGGTTGGCTCATGTGATCTTACTTAATTTTAAATTTCGCGCTCATTAGAAAAATTAAGAGCGCACTAAATAAATAGGTTCTGCACAACACCATCGCGCCGCAGTGTGCTGTGCTATTATTGAGACGATAATTTGTCGTATTATACAACAATTTATTAATTTATTTTTTAATTTATAGCAGACCTCTGATGGTATCACGGCAACGCGTCATTTTAATATTTTCGCAAAATAAGGTAAATCAAGTGTTTGGATTAGTGATGTGTTGTAATGGGAGTTTTTAGTTCCGTATCGAAAGAGCGAGATAGAATATTGAGTAGCAAATTTGAATATGTAAAATTTTAACAATTAATAAACTAATATATTTAAATTTATATATTTTCAAATTATTTTACTAGGTCAATAAATAGATTTGATGCTAAACGAGGTCAATAAATATATGAACCTGATCCAAACGTTTTTCATTACAGTAAATAGTTAAATAGTTCATTAATTTTGAATTAGGTTTTTTATTAATAAATAATTTGCATTAGATAACTGCTTGAGACCACGGACAAAAAATGTTAAAATATACACAACGAATCCGTTCATAGTTGTTAATTTCAATTTGTAACAATCGCGAAACACTAAGAAATCATTTTTTTTTTTTTTTTTTTGGCGCCCACGACACCATAAGTAACAAGAGCTTCTGGTTCCTATATAAAAGGTTGACTACCACTGATCTAATTAAACGTGTTGACAACCAAGTATCACTAACTGTTAGGCAATTAGTAGACGACGGACTCCCATATCATTCGGAAACTTTGGTAAATTAACATAGTACTAACATTACTGAAACAGTTTATTACTTAAAGAAAACAGACATATACGAATATACTTAACGGCGGACCGACCCCGATTTTCCAAATTATACAACAGTTCATTTAATTGTATTAACCGTCGCTCAAATTATATAACTGTATATACTCTGTAGCTCATATTGTATTATTTTTTAATACCATTTATAGCATAAAAATAAATAAATTTCAACTCTTTATTCCAGCATTTCTATTATTATTCCACCTGATATGTAAAATAAAATATTATCCGGTTTTAATTCAGATATTCCCCGGAGTAAAAGTTGGGGGATATTACCCTAATTAATTTTATATTGATAGTATCGCTGGTTCGAATTGAGTGGACTGTATTTAATGGATTTTAAAATAAAGGAGAATGGTACTATAGGGAGATAAGCCTCTAGTCTTAGATTGAATTATAAGATATATGGTTATATCGGGGTTTGCCAAAAGGTTATATAATGTGGTTTAGTATTTAATTATGATTATTTATTGTAATGGGGTTACATGAAATAAATGGTATTATATAATAATAGATGCTGTAGTTTATTTGAGGTTTTGATTTATCTTGATGACTTGTGAGGTATTTGAGATTTTGATGGTGCATACTCTTGTTTTCTTCTTTCCCTCATTCTCATAGCAAGTATCATTTCGAGAATATCTAAAATGTAACTAAAACAGGAGTTACTCAAATTTTGCATCGTTAGTAAGAGCCTTTTTTTTTCTTCTTTTTTTTTTTTTTTTTTTTTTGAAGAATCAGGTCTAACTAAAATATGTCCAAAATTTAATCCAATGGAAATAAGAGCGAATTTAAGAGTTGGTCATGGTAGAATTAATAAGATAGTTTCCATACCACCATTGGTCAACAGGAAAGAAGAAGCAACTGATAATTAACATCATAAATTCAACCTGCTCGGCTAACGTTTTCTAGAGAGCACTGAATTATGAATATAGAGCATTAAGCTGAAATACGGCGTCGTGATTTACAACAAAGAGGTTGTAGTTTAATTAGGGACTGCCAATATAATATATCTCAAAGAAGTATTTTCTTGGCATTACCTTGTATAGTACATGCTATTAAGGAAATTAAGCTGTAGCCCAAGGCGATGTCTTAACAGGAAAGGAAGCTATAAGTGGAAGATTTATTACACATTTTTCCTTATTATACATGGTTTAAAGTCTATTAAGTTTTTAACTGGTTCTGAATTGGATTCAGAATTATATCAATGCTATTCTGATCAGTAGTGACATAAAAAAACCTGTTATAACACATAGAAAGTTTGGATATAGTCCATATTGACATTATAACAATGGGTATGTTTAAAAAAAAATAATATGTATATAATAAATTAAAAAAATACTTGATTCAATTAATTACTAATTTTAATTTTATTACGAGGAGTGATTCTCTTCAATCCAAGCCTGATATAAAAGAATAAAAAAGCACAAAAAAAAAATAGAAACATGGGGGGCTCAAGCTGTTACCTCAGAACTAACTAATCACATAGATATAAATTAAGCAGACCACCAATCTTAACACTAAGGGCTAACTAACTTTTGTGATCAGTAAATTAAAAATAATTAAACACGAACAGTAGAAAACTTAACAATAAAACAGCTTATCACTGTTATCGGTAAAAACTAATGAACTTGAAAGAATTAACTTTGAAAGTTTTTCTGATAAAAATAAAAAACAAG
>NW_027114150.1:700786-730058 GCF_000696795.3 Halyomorpha halys
TATATCTTTAGTAGATGTTTGATATGTGTTTTATGTGTCTCCAAATATTAAATAAATAATTATTTTAATTATCTGAAAGTTATAAAGAAATAATTGAAAGAGCCTCATCTATAATCTGAATATCCGAAAATATTCCTTCGTTATGAAGGATTGACAAAACTGGAGGATTGTTTTTTTTTCCCTTAAAAAAATTAATTTTTCATATACCAGGTTGAGATTTTTTAGTCATAGACATATCAGAACCGTATGTGGCTGAAAGAGTTGAGACGTAGGTCAACATCCAAGTAAGCGACACAGATCGGTATCCAGCCTGGGGGAGTCGACTTTTTTTCTGTGACGGCCCCACGAAATAAAAACCTGACCCCTACCAATGTTAGAATAGAGTGGTACCCTATGATACCCCTATGTGTTGCTATCTACACGTATATCGGAAATGATCAGGAAGGGAGTAATTAAAGAAAAAAAAATTAATTGACACAACAAAATTGAAATGAGAAAATCAAATTTCAAATTATTATGCTTGTTATCTCTAAGCAGAGTACGTGCAATCTAATATAATGCTTTTGCTTAGAAACTTTATATGCTATTAAATATTTATATTCCAGCAACTCGTAACATTTTTAGAAGGGAAGTCTAATTGACCTGTTAAGTGTTTATAACCTTCGAATACAGATCTATCTAAGGGATAGAAACAGATATAATTTTCATGATATATTTAAAGTATGTAATAAAATCAATCGTATAAGTAAGAATGTAAAAAAAGCTAACTTATCATCAATTATAAGCATAATAAGATAAAACAGATAGGAAACTATTTTTTTAAGTCATATAACATATGATTAGTTTAAAAACTGATTAAATTTATTTCCAAAACTTTTAGAAATATTTCTAAATAAAATTATTGATTTGTAATTTTTAAAATCAAGTGTTCTATAGGGGGACAGGCAGTCCCTTGGCAATTTCAACCCTCAGCAGGTATATACCTATCTATGAACAAGATAAAAGTTTTAAAACAACATTTAATTTCAGTACAAAGTGTTAAGTTTTATTATATTTTAATACTAATTGATATTATTATTTTAATGTAGCGAACTGGCAAAATAAGCAAACAATAAATATTATAAAAAATTTTATAGGAATCTGCCAAGTCGTTCTGAACTACTGAGGCCAATCTAAATCCTAAACAACGAAAGTAATTAACCTGTCTGTTACAATAATTCTCGTGAAATACAAGTAGAATCTATAGATGATTTCATCAAAATCTATTTACAAAATTCCTCTACCAGCTGCCAGCAGTTAACAGTGTAGTAACATACAATGTTGGAAATCCAACCTCATCGCGAAGACTGAAGCACAAACTGATCCAAGATATCCTTTTATATTTTACGTATAAGTCAATTACTTATTTTATCAATTCTTTTAATATCATTTGTTTTTGTATGTTATTTTCTATTTCATTCTTAATAACACAACAAATATTATTTTTTTGATTATAATTGATCTTTATTATTTATAATTGTGGTGGATACAGCATTTTAAATATTCAGAGGTGTATTTTACACGAGACTAAATCCTCACTTTATAATTATTAAAATAACCAAGTAAGACCTACCGGCCGATCTAGTAATAAAGAAATATGTAAAAAAAAAAGGGCATATTTCGTAATAAAATTATTTATATTATGGACATAAAATATAAAAGTATTTTACGCTAAACTTTATTTCTAGGGTTAACACTATGTTTGAAAAACTTCGTATCTTCAAGTTCCTTTAAGTGTTCGGAATAAAATTGTTACAAAATCACAAAGATACATTTTCTCAAAAAAGAACAATGTATTCAACCTAACCTAATTCCAAGCATAATTACAGTTTTCAACACTTCGCAGAAAAACTTCTTTATCAAAGTACACACTTAATTGTTCTCACTGGCGAAGCGCACCTCATTCCAAACTTCAGCCCTTTCGAAATAAAAATATGAACTTTGAAGGGAGTGGGTTTGTAGTTTGAGAGAGCCAGTGAAATTACTAACCATTACAAAGGAACATATTTTAATATAATATCAAAATATATTTACAAGTTATAAGGGAGTAACAATGAGATAATAATAATATTAATTCCTATTAATTCATGAAAATACTCTCTTTTATTATCTTCATTCACAAGTTGTCGAAGTCTAAGTCAGTTATCGCATATCCTTAGATGGAAATTCATATAAAGCGAGAATAAAAAACAATAATAACAACTAATAATTTAATCGCTATTAATAATAAAAAATAAATAATATACACTAGGAAATGAATTATTCATACATATAAATTTACACTTGAGCATGAGGTTAGGCATTTCAAATGTGTCATGTCCGAACTTTCCAACAGCTGTCACTGACAAGGGTTCCGAGGGTCAAAAATTATTAACAGGAGTTTAAATTATGTAGAGTGAAGCTGTCATGGGTTCATTAATTAAATTTTGTTTTTCAATAATAAATGCTTTTTGTATTAAAACATTTAACAAATACTGAACATTTTCGTTATATAATATATGCATATATATAACTTTTTAAATATTTTTTCTTTATACCAATTAATTCTTATATATATTTTTATTTTTTCTATTTATTACTCATATTTTGAACTATTTATTTCATGTACATATTTAATTATTATATATAAAATTAAAAACAATATTTTAGTAAATGAAATTGATTTTATATTTGAATAAAAATGTATTGAGGGCTAAGAGAAAAAAAATTTTTTTTAAAAGAAAAATGAAAAGAAAAGAAAAACACATGAATAATAATAAAAATAAATCAATTTTTGCAATAACTCTTCAACTGAACATTTTCTTGAACATTTAAGTGCTCATTTTAGATGATTTGATTGTAAAATTAGGGAAGACATGATGAAAAATTATTGCATTGAATTTAATACCCAAACATGGTTGGAGAGTCGTGTGATTGGATAAACTAAATATTTTATTATTTGTTATTTTCCGAAAGAATAAATCATTAATTAAAATAATAAACCATTATTTAATTATTTGCAGTAAATTTTAAATTATGACATTGTCCTGACTGTTGTCCATCTACATTGGAGATTTTATTCATAGGATGGCAGAAAAATAATTTAAAAAAAAAAAAATAAGATCCGAGAAAACATTAAGTACAGTAAATTAAAAAATAAAATTATAAACTTTTTGACAGCAATTAAAAACTTAAAAGATAGTCTATACTAGGAGTGGCCAACTTTTCAGTATATAAGATCAACGTTTTATCTTAAAAGTGTGTCGGGATTGACTTGTTGTCATAGGCTTAGTCTAAGGGGTGAGGTGTGATATATGTTATATAAATATATGATATATGATGATAAATGCATACTATGTTTCTACACCGTGTTTCAGTGAGGTCTTATATTGCACAAGTACAAGGTGCATTCCAGTGAGGTATGGGTAGATAAGTGAAATATAAATGCAAAACTATTTTTATTTTTTAAATCACTTATTAAGTTTTCGAGATATAGGCTCACAAACAAAATAAATTTCCAAAGCCAACTTTTGATAGCAGCATTCCGTACATGCTGTACCTAGAAAGTTGTACTATTCGTTCAAAAATATGAAAAAAATGCACAGTAAGGCAAATTTGATTTCAATATTTCACTTTTTTTTTTTGGGCCAGGAAAATTAATCATGAAAGAATAATATGACTTACTTTTTGCTAATCTATCAACAGCTGGCTGAGTACACCTTGTACAGATATATATATATACGGCTTATCTACGTACTTACGTACCTATGTAAAAACAATAATTATTTATTATTAAAATATATTGTCCTGGACGGGCGAAAATCACAGGGTTAAGCCATCAGAATTCTAGGAATCCATAACCTTAAAAGTATTAGTAAATAAAAGTATGAGTCTTTAGAAGGTGAATGTAATTCAGGTGACATCATTGCGGTGAAAAAGATGGGTTTGTTTATATGGTTATAAGTTTGTTTGTTTTAATGTCCCTCTAAAAACAACTAAACACAAATATAGTAGGAACTTAGGAGGGAGGATTATGTCAAGACTGATCTAGTAGATTAAAGTTGGAACGGGCATCATTGGATATATCTGAGTAAACAGCAATTGTTGGTGTGGACATCGAACCTTCAGCTTTGCTAAGGCTTTTATTATTGTTATTATATAAATACATATATTACCTATATATTAAATATTTTATCGCATTTTAATTTATAACTAATATATAAATTAAATTAATACATTTCTCTTTTTCATACAGTCCTGATCAACCGTGTCTCCTGCTTAACCAGTTATGTCTTCGTTTGGACTAGAGCGTATAAACGGAGTTCTACTGTAACTTAAATTAACTTCACAACCCATTAAGTATTAATTGATTTAATTAAAGTCATTTCGATTCGATCATACGATACTGACTTGTGTGACACGGGAGAACTTTCATTAATAAAGACTGAATGGAAGGCGAGTAAAGCCGCTTTAAAAAGTCTAGTCCTAGGAAAGGAGTCCTTGACAGGCTACCTTGGTCCTAGTGGTTCATTTTCATGATTTCCTTGTCATGATTTCCGTATTGAAGGTCTTTCAGGAGCCATAAATCTAACCATCTATAGGCAATATAAAATAACTAATCATGTATAAATAATAGTAATAATAACAATGAAGATAATAAAAGTAATACTAGTTCAGTCGGGGATCGAAGGTTGACTTCTCGACCCCACAGTCTTGGTAAAGAACGATCTGAGAATAATCGTGAAATTATTTAGGTAACTAATATATAATTGTTTATTTATTATTGGCATAGCATATTTATTCCGATATGATATGGATGATACACTATGCATTAATTAAATCAATTTTCTGATCAAACGACGGATAGTACAAACCAAACAATCCACGTGTTTACGTTTCTAACACTGTCCTGGTTCTAAGATCATAAATCCTTCCAATCAATTCTTAGGTTTTTGAAACTATAGTCTGGGAAGAGACAGCAACTTCAATATAAATGCAGCATTAGTTGTAAAAGTTTGAGCCCTGCTCTATCCCTTATACGCGGGGGTCCTCAGATCAGTAGTCTAAATATTGTACATAATATTGTAAATATGATAAGTCCTTTTATTTTATTGCTATATTAGTTTGAAATTTTAATTATTTTATTTTATCCTTATAATATATAACTACCATTATAATATATATTACTAGTATTTCTTTATAATTTTTTTTTTATTATGGCATGAATGAGATTATTTATCACTATTACTAATTTTCCAAGTTGTAATACATAATAAATAAAATTTGATTTTTAAAAAAAGCACAATAAACAAACAATATTAAAACTTTCATACTTCCTTAACACCATGATTGATTTTAGCTTAACCCTATACTTGATACGGAGACATGAGTAAGTCAATTAATTTGAAGAATATTCAATTTTCCTAAATATCTTAAGAATCGATATACCACCAACAATCGAGAGTTTGAAGCCTTAACTAACAAGTGGTATCAATGTTGTGACAAGAAACAAAAATAATGATTAAATTAATCTTACTAGTGGTATAAGGAAACCTGCCAAGATAGGGAAAAGAGCCCGTTGTAGTTGAGCGTGTAGAAGGCTCCGTTTTGGGCGGGGTGACTTTTATTTCGTTGTGGTACCACGAAATGAAAACTCGGCCTTCCTACTCTGGTTAGGATATTTTGGTCAGAAAAAAGGTACGATTCAACACCTTATTTAACAATTTCCTGTTTTAGTTTTTATTTATTTATTTTTATTTACAACTGTATACAAATAAATACAACTAATAAATTTCTTATAAGATATAAAATGAAATGATACAAACATGTGGATAATCTACCCATTAATAGAAGAATAATCAGATAATGAAGAAGCCAAATTAGAAACAAGTGGATTTAGGTGGTTGGGAAGTTTTTCATGGAAGGATTGATATCTGATTTTGGCAAAATAGGCAACATATGAAACATTGAGGTCTTGATGGATGACTATATTTGTGACAAAGTATGTAGCATTAAGGATTACATTTCAATTTTAAATTTAAAAAATATATATACTTATTCTTGTTGATTTCCCAAAAAACCAGCCTAGAACAAAACGTGATATATAGACTTATACAAATATTTTAATAAGAGAATACCTTTCTATAAAATCTATGGAAACCAAAAAAGTGTTCTAAATTTTTTAAATTAAGGAATAAAATCCAACAGGACAATAATATTCAGACATTTTGGTCTAAAGTCTTCCAGTACACTCTACAAAGCTCTTGTTAGAATGTTAAGGTATTCCCAGGATGCCATTGTCTCAGGGATGCTAAGGGTAGTTCTGGAAGGTAAACCAAGTAAGTTGTGTGTACCCTTGGACACAACTAAATCAAACATTTTAAGTACTGATTTTTTAAGCTAGGTAAAGTAAATCCGAGTATCGGTATTAAAATTTCCAAGTATAATTGCTACTCTTAATAATTATAAAATTATTTAGAGTTGTTTCTTAAAGTCAGCAACCATTTATATTAATTTATAATGAAAATGACGATTATAAGAATATATTTTGTATAAAGAAGAAAATAAGGGCTGCTAATTAAAAAAAATTCGGCTATAAATTGTTCTTTAGGAAATTTCCAATCTCCTGACTACTAAGATGATTGGTGAGTTGAGATTTTTTTTTTTATTTGCAACATAGGAATGTTTCCCTCCACTGGACGAGGAAATATTAAAGAGTTGGCTATAGATGGCGCTGGGGTAGATTGGAGGGGGCAAAGTCAAACTTTCTCTCGCGGGGCGTTCACCTTCGGCTTGCGTAACCCGGACCATCCCGACCACGGTCACAGCGCTCTAGGCCACTCCGTTACACAAGTAACCGTTACAGTTAAAGGGAATCTCTTTCTTCTATTACATAGAGATATAGTGAAAAATATTGTATTAAGTTACTGTTACTTAATGTATATCTTTCGATGTCTTCAAGTTCCAGTATTGATTTGAAAATGTAGCAGTAACAAATCTGTCTGTCTCCATTTTACTAATAGTCCAAGAGGAAAAAAAAAAGTTATTTTACTCCAATTTTTTATTACTTTTATAAAAAATATATTCAGTTATGAGTCAGATCGATGGCTCTTCCAATTATGATGAGAGGGTATAAAAAGTGGCGAATGTTCTAGAAGTTAAAGAAAAATTCATTTTTGAAATTTGCAAGTAAAAGAAATTCAGTTAGAAAATTTTAACCTAGCCTGTACAAGGGATATATCATAAAAAAGTAAATACTCAAGTATTTAAGATTTATTTTATTCGAGAAAAACCTATAATTTTCCCTCATTTTCCATTCAGAGCTCCACAACCTTAAAACTATATACAACACTTAATAATAGCTCTGGAGAGTCAGCTTCTCAAAACGCAATATTATGTTTCCAAAAAATCATTATGTTGTGAATTTATTTTGGCAAATATAGAAACTGCTACTCCTAGGAAGATAAACATTGTCGACTATATTATAGTAAATTAAATTAGCTTTAATTTGAGTGCCAATAGGCATCTGCAGGTCTAATATAGTTTTTCAATTACCAAAATTTTTTCTAACAACAAAAATTAACATTTTGCTAATTTAGTTAGGTGAATATTATGGAAACTGCTACTATTCCTCAACTGAGTGCAAATAGACAAACTGGAATGAAATAACTTAATTTTTTTAACCGGAATCTTGGATTACAATATTTGTTTATGAGCTTTTGAATTCGTGAATGTTCTAGATGTAATATTATTATATTAGTTGAAGCTCGAACTATTTCATTAATAAATTGCTTTTATATAATAGACATAACCGTGTGGTAACTGAGCTGGTTAGCACGTATGTAGTAGGTATTTAAAACAAATCACAACCGAACGTGTTCAAGTGGATGTGTGGCCGCTCTGCATAATGGAACTCGATGTAAGGGATCCTCAGGCGCTTAAACTCCTGCTTAAGAGAGGCATTTCAGCCTACTGGAGTCAACTCAGACCGACCCTACATGAAGACTCTCCTTGGGCATTCTAATAGGAAATTGGGATTAGATTTGTTAAGGGTAAAAGTAACCTATGCTATGAAGAAATACATAGATCATAAACTTCCTATTAAACTTGAATGCCATACTTCATGAATCTGGACAGGTTCTAATCTAGAACCTGTGCTAACGATACCTTCCCATGATCCATAGATTGAAGGAATGAGACCGACCTTGCGTAAACCTGTCCAAGTTATTTATGTTCTATGTAATAGAAACTTTAATAATTTTAATGATTTAGTATTTTTAAAGTAACGTTACATATATAATTAGGACTTTTTGGTATAGCAAAGCGAACAAAAAGCTAAGTCAAAATGTATCAAAACTCAAAATAGATAAATTTACAGACACACAACATTAAATATGCGCCCAAAGAACATACCAGTTTTTTTCCTTTTAATGTGTTTATGTGTAGAAAATTTATCAATTCAAACAATTGAAAACACATAGACATTGGAAAAAATATACGTTTACAACATATGAAATACAAAACTATTTAAAAATATAAAATAAAAAATACATGCTTAAATCAACTAGTCAGTAATTTAAAACAACAATATGGTATTTATATTAAAAGAAATAAAATAATAATATCCAACTTATAACAAACAATGGAATGGGATCCTCACATGTGTTGATTAACATTAACTAACATAACAGGAACTCTTTCCAGTGTAGTCTGTCGTACATAGTTGCTAAAGGCTCTTTAGAGACTTTTAATGAATCGAATAATCGTTCTGGAGAGCAAGTCCGCTGCCCAAAATATTTTATTCTGATTTCACTATACTTTTGAAAGGTTCCCAAGAAGGGAACGGTATCTTTCTTTTCTTCGGAGTTACATACCGGGCAATTATACAGTCTCTATCTACCCTGCAGAATATTCGCAATCTAATTATACATTATAGATACATACTACCAGGCATCCATGGTTTTACACTTAAATTGAGTAATTCCGCATGAATGATATCATATCGGTGATGTTTTATAAAATGGTAGTATGCCCGAGTATATCTGCCAACAAAATTTGGTCCGCAAAGGGAGCGAAGTTGTATCTAACCTCTTTTCCAAGTGTTAATTGTCTAGAATAAAGCAAAATAAGTTCACGGATAATACCAAAGGCATAATATAATAGACGAGGAAAAAACACATTGGGTGGGAGGTAGGGGATGGCAAAGTAAAAGTGGCAGTTGAACCGGTGCTCAGCTTACGTAAGAGCCATGTAACCGAGATCCGACGGCTGGGGTATCTAATGACGTAACTGGTAGGCCCAGCCATTACACCGGTCTCTATCTACCCTGCAGAATATTCGCAATCTAATATCTCTTCCAAAACTATAAAATGGCGGAACTAGAATAAATTTGTATAAAACGCAGTAATTTATTACAAGGGACATGTAAAATAGGACTGTTTGTTAAAAGGAATAGAATTTCAGAGCTTTTAAAAAGCGAAAGTTGAACTTTCAACTACTGGAATTCCGAACGGTTTATCGTGTATTTCCATTTTTGGTTTTTACATCTACATATCTTCAAAGTTCGAATCGGTAATCATTATTCGAAGAGGTTTGATGTTAGGACGGATTTAAAACAAGGCGACCCTTTTTCACCTGTCCTATTTAATTCAGCACTAGAATAAGTTATGAGAAATGTGATGCATACTGATACGGATTTAATTATTTTTTGTAAAATATATGTTCTTGGTTATTTTTATGATTTGACACTGTTGGGTAAAGACGAGGAAGGGAGAGAAGAATGGTTTATTGAGAGAAAAGAAATATTGCCCAACTCGAGTGAGTTGCATCATACACATCATACTGATCTATCAGTATATTGTCTTAAATGACAATACAAAAAAAATAAAATAATAATAGAAACGAAATTCATTGGTACAATATTCATGCTTTAAAAACAAAATTAAATTAAATCTGTATTCATTTCTGCTTCCTTTGTATTTTTTCCTTTTTTTTTTTAATTATTAACTCTATACACTTAATTCTCTCATTACTTCCCACTCTACTACATTTCTATATTTCTCTTTTTCGGTGATATGTTACAAATATTGAGTTTACTACATAAGTTCTATTTTAAATTAATAGACTCTTTCAAAATTGATGTTATAAGTAAACACACATAAAGAAATAATAACAATTTACAAAGTTTTGTTCTGAAAATATAGAAACCAATTTAAATAAAATAACAATAGGCAAATATTAGTATCAAATATATAGGTTAAGAACTAATAACATTATTAAAAATAAACAAATTAATTGAAAAGAGATAATAGAAGTTTAAAATAAATAAATTAGATTAAAATAAGTTAATATGAATAAGTATTAATATGATTAAAATGAATAAAAAGTAATGAGTTAATAAGTATTAATATGAATAAAAGATTTACAACTAATTAACTAATTTCCATGCAGGTGACAATTTATAATGGCCAGTTTATAATAATATTTTCGGTTAACATCCCAATATCCCCAATGCTAACACCTAAGTTTTCTAAAATTGTTAAAAATATTTATGTATTGGAAATCAATACGAATGATACAAGGTCTCGAATGCATAAATACAAACTATATAATATAAACTCGAAATAAATACGAATAAAATTGAATATATGCTAAATAGCAGAAACAACAACAATGTCGTTGAAATATATTTGCACAGGTAAAGAGGTTTAAGTATTTAAGATCTACGGTTAATACAACATAAAAAAATATATTAGGAGACAATCAGTGACAAGTTAAATAGAAGCAGGAAATGCTTGTTATTTTTCAATTTTGAAAATCCTTAGCTCACACCTTTGTCCAGGAACTTAAAAGTTGGAATTTATAAATTCACTATCATTGCCACTGTTCTTAGAGTACCCTCTTCCACTAAAGAAGCCTCAAGGTTTTTAAAAATAATATATTTCATTAAATATTTGTACTGAAAAAAGATGAGTTAACCGGAGAATTTAGAAGCCTACCCAATTTAGCACCTAGTAAATATAATTCAGTTTACAGCATTGTGGTGAATATGATGGCCATGTGAGCTTGTTGGGTTTCGAAACGAACCTATCTCCAAAGTGTTAAAAAACACTGACCTGACGTTCTAGGAGTAATCCAAATCGTAGATGGGAGGATTACGATAGGATTAATCTTGAGGATTTGGGTTTGGACGAGTTTTTCACTAGAAAGATGTATGCTTGCTGTCGCTGTCTGATGATATCAACAACACTAGGGTTCCCTTTTTTTTAATGGTTACGGGGTAGGGAGGAGGTTATCTAAAGGTAATCAAACTATTCTAACCGTGGTGAGGGGTAAAGTTTTCACTTCATGGGACCACCACAGAAATAAAAGTCGACTCTCCAGTCCGGATTCCGCTTCAGTCTTGAGGCAGTCGTTTTTTTTATATTTTATTTTATTCTTTTAAAAAATTATATCCAATATGGTCCGACCAAATGACATCTATCAGTCGATGCCAAAATAACACACAAAAATGATAGACATAAGTGAAATGTAATTATTCAAATTTTGACTATTAGGGCGTTGTTGAGGCTTTACAATTTTTAAGCTAGACAAGTACAAAATGAATTGGTCTCTAGTGATACAACTAATAATTTAACCAACAGCTACTAAAATGAAAATAAAGTAAAAAATAACTCAAAGGACTTTTACGTGAATAATAAAGCTGCAAATTTACAATTAGTGATTATAATTAATATAATAATGAGAATTACAACACGATGATGCAGAATATGGTAAAACTAAGAATCCAATAATTTCTATTACTAAGCACATTGCTAATACAAATCGTAATATAATAAATACGTAATGTGGAGTAAAAAAAAAGCAGGATAAAATGGTCATTTGGTGAATCAAAATCAATTATTCGGAATCATAGAAATAAGAAAGTACCCAGTTATTCTTATTTTTTTTAGTTGATTTATTTATTAGTTCTTCAGGTAAGCAATGGATTCTTCTGGTAAGCAATTGAATAAATTTAATTTTCTTTCTGACATTTTTTAGATATATTCTTTCTTTTAACCTAACTCCCTTAACGCCCTCTTAACTCTTCCGCTTAACTCCCTCAACCTATGGGGGGTATGGTCAGCAAAGAAACACAAATAAGCAAAACATTTATTTGTGCTGACATTTCGACCTAAATTTCAGGTCTTCATTGAGAGCTGAAAAACAAGATGAGATCACAACCTTAATTAAGAGCAAAATAATCAAACTTGGGAGAATACATAACAATAAATTCAGTAGATAGTAGATAATACTAATAGAAGATAAAATATAATATGTTGG
Organism: Halyomorpha halys; assembly: GCF_000696795.3. Lineage (NCBI taxonomy): Eukaryota > Metazoa > Arthropoda > Insecta > Hemiptera > Pentatomidae > Halyomorpha > Halyomorpha halys. The sequence continues at coordinate 713,126 of NW_027114150.1, forward strand.
AGGTAAGAATTATTAAAAATCAATGATAATTTATAATAAGGGTTAAACAAGAGGTAAAAATATGGCGGCTGAGAGGGATTATTATCAAATTACCTTGCACAACCGTTGGTCAAGTACTTCCTTAAAAACTACTGCACCCCTCACCCTCTATGGGTTATAGCGGTACAGATTTAATATTTAAATTATAATTTTAATAATTAATTAATTTTTTTATTATTTATTATGAATAATTCTATACTCTAAAATATTATATTTTATCTTCTATTAGTATCAACTACTATCTACTTAATTTATTGTTATGTATATTACCAGTTTTGTTTGTTATTATTTTCCACTGATTAAGGTTGTTATCTCATCTTGTTTTTAGTCCAGATAAAGGGCTGAAATTTAGATCGAAACGTCGGCACAAATAAATAAGTTTAGCTTACTTGTGTGTCTTTGCTGAACGTACCCCCGACCATCTAATCCTTAAATAAGATATTTCCTAAGAAAGTTAAGAGAGATATTTAAATATATTTCAACCTTGCAATTAAATTATTAAACCTCACATGCGACAAAATTACTAGCTCCAATTTCAAAGGTTTCCAGAAATGTGCAATAAGAACATTTCTCGTTGCATTTTCAACACTTAAAAATATTTTTACATAAAATCGATAACTATTTTACTGAAACTGTTTTAATAATGAACAGTTTTTATTACATAAATATGCAAATATATTTTTTTTAATTTTTTGTTTTTCTCAAACTATAAGACAAAAAATGTGATTGAAAGCCAAAAATCTTTCGTATTAGCTGAATAAATATAAATATTTTTAAAAATTTCAAAATTTTGACTTATTTTTTTTTAATCCTAAGCATTATACATTTATGGCCGAATTTATGAACCATTAAATTTATCCAGTCATAAAAATTGGTTTAATATTTAACAAAAAAATAAATTTCACTTTAAAATATATGTATAATGATTCATTATGTTAATATAAAGCTGAAGAATAACGTAACTAAAAACGGCCAAAGTCGTGATATTACCATAATTATTAACAAAAATATATACTAGTCAAAACACACACAAAAAAAAAATTGAAATTAAAGCAAATAAACGCAAAGAAATTATCTTTTTAATTCCAGTAATCATTCAGATAGAAAATGTTGGAAAAAGGGGAGAAATCGAGGAAAGAGTGTAGGAGTTATTTATAGCCGTGGGAAATGTGTTAGTGAAGCCATCGTAACTTAGCCCGTTATTGATTCGCTAAGGGCATGCGGGACTGGATGCACTTAGGGGGAGAATGCTGCACCATCTCGTTCGTCTCACCATAGGTATACCGCGTCACCATCCTCTATCCTTGGGTATATCCATGATGGAAAGATTAAGACACTAGCTCGTATTATGTTATATTTGTTAGTAAAACATATTAATTTCCAGTCCATGAAAATTAATAACATAACTGAGAAAAACCAGGTGCCTCAAAAAAATATTATATGCTCTAAAAGTTTTAATTTTAGTGCATATAATATTTTTTTGAGGTGAAAAGAACAAATAACAATTTTGTTCCTGCCAAGAGTACAACAGTTTAACAAACGATAATGAAGCCGTATACATATAATTTATATCCTCACTTTTCCTATTTCCTACTTTTAATTATAAAAAAATTATATAATATTTTCTATTTATTCATAGCTAATTATTTCTAACAATAAGATCCACTAATTTATCTTAAAGAAGCAAAATTAAAAGTACAGATGATTAACAATAAGTTAATTTGAAAAAGATGGTCAAGGCTGCGATCAAGAAAGAAGTAAAAAATAGTAATTAACTATTTGTTTATTTTCTGCAGACGTTTTTGACCTACATTTTAGGTCTTCATGAGGGCTGTAGGGTGGAAGTGTGAACAGAAACACCTCAAAATACCAAATGTATTTTAAAGGAATTTTTGATATTTATTAATTTTATATATTTTTTACATTTTTATATATATTTATGCCTGCATTTATCAATTATTTTTATCTATTATATAATATATATGTGTGTGGGTTTTATTTATTTAGAATTTTTCTTTTATATTTTAATTTTGTTCTGTGTGTTAAATGGGTGAAAAGAAAACAGGCACAGGAAAGATGTATTGGTTTAATTGAGAAAATGCAAAGAAACGGGATGAAAAAAAAGAAGAATATATATATATATATAGTATAGAAAGAAAAAATAAAAGAGTAAAAATGATAAAACAAAAAAAATCATGTATTACTATCATATATTGTAGGTTTACTCAACTATGCCTATATTTCATGCAATTTAGGCAATTTTCTGACTTAATTTAAGTATGCTCTGTATTTAGAGACCCAATACAGTTGGGCAGCGCAATTGTTATTTTTCCAAATGAAGCTTTTCTCTCTCTCACTTCACCATTTTAGCCCTGTCAGACTAATTCTATGAGCAAAAGACCTATCTGCTTCAAAAAGTATTAATTTTTTATGATCTTCGAATTAATGCTATTTACAGATTTTGTCTTTGTTTTATGGTTTTATTTACTTTTATTTTTTAAATATTTTTCTCCTCAGTTATTTTGTTTTTGTACTTGAAATAATGATACAATATAAATTTAACGTAGTAGGGATTAAAATAATGTTGTAGCTATAGTAGACAATGGTCGTCAATCGGTCTTTATTTAAAAAAACAAATTAATAAAATTTAATGTTAAATTTTCCACAAATGATAAAGAAAGAACATCCACTTGCTTACCCAACTCTGAAAAGCTAAAATAGAGGGGATGATCTTAAGAAGAATCTATGGGCACAGGAAAACACAAGCAGGTTACAGACTTAGATCTAACGAAGAGATCTACACAAAATTCAAAGATCTGGAAACTGAGATGAGATTCAGAAGGCTGATGTTCTATGGGCACATGAAGAGGATGACGGAGGAAAGATTGAATAAGAAAATCTTTAAAAAAATGTTTAGCAACAAAAACATGATACATGGGGCAAATGAGAGGGAACTAAAGAGACTTAATATTTCAGATACCGACTGTCTAGATAGAGATACGTATAGGAAAACATTGAAAAATCTCACCAATACTGGAAGAGGACAAAAAGGTTGCCCGAAGAAAGAAAAGAAAGGCAATGGATGGCCATGAAACTGCGATGGGAAGAAAGAAAATGAAGACTCCCAAAGAAGCCTAACCCTTGATATTGACATGGTCCTTAGTGGCCGATACGTATTAAAAAAAAAAAAGAACATTCCTGCCTCAGTTAAATGTTTTATTTTACTTATTAAAAAGTCAACAGGCAATACTTCCATGTAGAAAAACAAAGAAGAAACTCTTTACTGACATATAAAAACTAATCCAGTTTTAACTTCTAATTAAAATAATTAACAGCTTATTATGACCGCTACATTTTCCACAAGATATGAATAATTTATTAATTTCCATTTATTTTAGAATACTATTTTTTTTAAGTTGTTTTGTTTTCTTTGGATACTTATCTTAAATGTCAATATTATGACCTAGAAGATTTATTTAAATAGTCATATATTACAATTATAATTTTTTTTATTCTGTCTTCAGGTCAAATATTGAGTTATATGTAGATGAAATTAATTATTTTGACATAAAAAAAAGGCTAGATGGTGAACGACACTTGATAAAATAAATATTATATTTAATTAATATAATTATGTGTTTCCTAATTATAATAAGACATAATCAAAGAATCAAATGCATATTTTAATAACTTCTAACAACATACGATTTTTTTTAATAATTTAATTTATACTAAAGGAAAATCGTTTAACATAAGTTAAAAATTTGTATGGCACCCAGATACTAATTAATTTACTGGTTCATCATTTCACACTGATGTCGATCAATTCGTGAATAAAACTTTATATTTATATATATGAAAATTAGTGAAATATGAGATAAAGAAATTGATCATTTGGATAAAAAAAAAATTTTAAATAGTGAGGGTCGTATGGTAAGAGAAACTTTTTATATTTTTAGCCTATTTGCTGGGTTATGATAAAATAAATGTTGCATATAGAGCAATATTATATTTAATTAATATTATTATATGTTTGCTAATTATAATAAGACATAATCAGAGAATCAAACGCATATTTTAATAACTTCTAACAACGTATGAATTTACTTTCGAAATAAAAACCATAATAAAATTATGCTGAAGCAAAAACCTGTAACAGAGGTTACAGATTTTTATGGCGTCCAGAGACTAACTATTTTGCTAGTTGTTCATCATTTTGCGCTGATGTCCATCTATTTGTGAAGAAAACACATTTTATACTATATGTATAATATTTTTATACATGACATAATATTTTTCGAATTAAAAAGCATTTGCTGTGACAGACGAGCGACTACAAGAAGCGTCGGCGCCTGGTCGCTCACCTGGCTTATTGATTCCATTGTGGCTTTGCCCAGCTATAGCCTACTCTTCATACTTTGTTCCATGCCTTTCCATTATGCTCATCTTATACAATGCTGATAAGTATGAAGCGTAACCGGCCCAGTAGGAGAAAAAAATACATGGTAACTGAAGGAAAGTTATTGCAAAAAACAACAAACAAGAAAATAAAGCAAATTTTCAACTACAATATAAACATTTAACGTAGTTTTAACAATATTGATTGAACTTATACAAACAGGACGCCTTCATGTTCAGAAAAGGTGGTTTCTTTTGGTTGACAATTACAGAGATTTTTTGAAATATGAGCCAAGATACCATCCATCATATAGTAAACGATTGAATGGTTCACTTCACGCAAAAAAATAATACTCTGACACTTATCGGGCGGTTGGAGCGTAGTTCTCTCAACCAAACATAATCATATCCTTTTTCTTCCCCCTTAGTCCCTTTATGAATCATATTATATTATATTTTTTTTAAGAAAAGGAAAAAGAATCGTCAACAGTCCAGATATTCAAATATCGGAATAGTGTAAGTAAAAGCGATTTACACCTTAAATTGCTAGTAACAATAGATGATCTAATGAATGACTTGTTAAAGGTTAAACTGTAAGGACAGATCGAATACAGAACTTGCTCTCCGTCATAATGATTCGACGAGACAGGGACTTGCTTAATTTATAATTAATGAATTAAAATTAGTAAAATCGGACGTATATTCAAATTTAAAAGGCCCGAATTGAACTTTTGATCCACTTTAGAGCGGTTCCTTCTCAGGTACTTGGTTTTGCCTTCGTCAATAATCAAATTAAGCCGTCAGACAACCACTTGAAGAGATAGGAAACCATTTGACACATTATCACAATACAATATCCAGATCATCAGAATATATAAGATGCTGCACCAGATAATTTATAACTGTTCCTATAGTTAGGATCTCAAATTCGCTGCTTTTTCCAGCACAAATTTGAAAAGGAAGCTCGCCAACACGCCACCTTGTCTTTCCCTCTTTCTTAAAACAAATTTCTTTGATGCCTTGCCCCTCACTCGTAAGACGCATTTAACGCCTTTCTTTGATAAGCCGATAAGGCTTATCAGCTTGGGTGGTATGTCATGTCAACTAGGGCCTTGAAAAATTCTGCGAGGTTTATACAATCGAACGCTGACTTGAAATCAATGAAGTGTTAATATATTTAGATGTTTTACTTAACATCTCTTGTATGTTTCGCAGATAAAAGCAATATTTTATTTTTCAACATTAAGAACATCAGTTATTGAAGCTGTTCCTCGGAACTCGGCATTAAAGTCCGCCTTCACGTTTTAAAATGGTGGTTAATTATATGTTTGCTACGGTCATATCTTGGGAACTTATGCGAATAGAGTAAAAATCCACAGTGTTAAGCTTTCATTTACAAAAAATATTTAAAAAGAAAGAAACAAAAAATTGAAATTTAATTAGCAAACATACAGAGACATAGCACCCTTAACCTTTGGAATCGACAACGAATAATAATTACCCTCAAATTGTGAGGTTTTACTATTCAAGATACGTAAAATAAAAAAAACACTGAAGATATTTTATTATTTGTTATTTACTGATATAATAAAATAATTAATTCAAATAATAGACTACCCTGGCTTAACTTGCAGTGTTTTCTTCATTTTACAAATTACTTTTTCAGGTATAGAGCATATGCTATTTTTCACAAGTTGGAAGAAAACTGATATATTTAGTTAATACATCATTGATTGAAGCAACAATAAATACACTTTATTTTTGTGTATTAATATTATATTATGTTCTTGAATATTATATTGAAATCAAACAGAATATAGTAATTCCTGTCTTCAGTGCCAGGCAAGTAACCAGTGTAGAATATACTTAAAGTAAATCTTGTAATTATATTGTAGTAAGCTCATTAAGTAGATAAAGCCCATCATCCAGTTTCTAAGTTTTTTAAAAGCAATTTTTAAAACAAGTGAAGGAACTGGACTCAGAAAGACTGCGCAAGAAGTTAATTATTGGTGAACCTGAATCAAAACTGCAAAGTGTTGGGAATAAACACTTGTTTTAGCTCTGTCTCAGTAAAAATGACCAAAGGGTAGGAATAGTTAATCCACTGGAAGAAGGGTCTTCTCGGCCTTACTCACTGAAACATTTATGACCGCCGTGGATTAGAGTGTAGATTTCTCCCGTAGATTCAAAGTTTTCTCACATACTATTTGACCTTGATTTACCGCCAAGAGGTTAACAAGATTTGCCTCCGCATGCTGTATAGTCTTGGGAACACAACGCTGTACTTGAAAGAGGTAGGGTCAGCGGTCTGTGAGCTGCCTCTAATAGGCTGACGAACCTCGAAAACCTGGAGGGTGGGGACCACATTACATAGTCTAGAATGGCCGATCACCCATCCAAGTGTTGACCAGGTTCGACGTTGCTTAACTTTTATTCCCTAAAGCAAGCGTCATATATTAGACCAAATACGTTAAATAGAAGCAATGAAAATAAAAGTAAAATATTAATAAGTCAAACTTTTTTTTTTCTTGCTCACTTTCTGAGTATTTCTGACATGCGGGAGGGTTGTCCTGTAGGTCATCGCCCTATCCTACCAGAATAGAAAGGTCGAGGCTCATTCCGTGGGGATGCTACGAAGGAAACGCATACCCATCAAAGGCAGAAATCGAACTGGCATATTTGATAATAATATACACAATATTAACACTCGACCTGAGTATCCCCGAACCCACCCCTAACCACCATGTGCGAGATATAAAGCAGAGATCTTAGAAATCCCAACGGTCCTCTTTTGTCTACCTGACTGTTACCGAACAAGTGGAGGCTAAGTAAGAGTGCTAAAGCCGAAAATATTCAAACCATGAGTGGAGAATCTGACCATTCCGAGATGTTTTTTACAGTAGACCTCGTGGTTCAACCTTCAAGTTTGATATTATAGGTCAATATTAGAGTATATTAGTATATTATAGAATATAGGGATGATTAAAAATTTAAGTTAAAAAACTTTTCTAATAAGCTTATCAATTTTCCAGACCTATTTCTGACCGACTATAACCCCGAAAATATATAAAATATTTATTTAGACTAACTTTAACATAGAGATGATATAACTAAATATTATGCTAAGAGATGAGATAGATACGTACCATGTATAATGAGACAGAGGCGGTGGTCTATTTGCAGGGGTGAGTGTGCCAATGACCTTAGCGGAGCGCAGGTCGAACCCCCCCTGACGTCAGAGGAGGAAGTGTCGTGTTTACCCCCGCCGGCCGTTCACCCCCTGTAGTCCCGGCAACCGACGCCAACCCTTATCGACGTCTGCGCCCCTTCGCTCTGCTCCAGATGCATACTGTTGCACGTCTTCGCGATGTCCTATCCGATGAAGTTCTATCTGATTTCAACTTAACGGACTTAAAGTTTCGATGCGATAGTTAATAATTTCTGCTGGCATAACTCCCTTCGGAGTAACAATAACCCCATTGTCTACCCCTCAGTCTACCACCAACTGGACCGACCGGGTTCACATGTCCATTGGTTCAATAATGATCAAATTTTTAATGATCAGATATAATGTTCAACTTTGACTTCAATTATCTGTTAAATGGATGAGCTTACAAAACTTTAAAAAGTTTAATGTTTGATTTATCATTGGTCGACACCTTTTAAAATTCCACAAACAACCGTGTTACAGCAGCTTTAAAGCCACAAATCTGTCATGGCCAACTTTATGTAAAATAGAGATGTTGGCAATGTAAGCCTAAAACGATTTTTATTACAAACTACAACTTGAAATAAAAAATATTTGTTATGTAATTAATTATAATTGAAAACAGTTTCCCAAAAACATTACGTAGACTACTAAATAAATTTCTCGCCAGTCTCCTTTTTTTAATTTTACTTGAAGATTGAGATAGACACGTTCGCCTTTTACCACAAAAACTCGCATTAATAAAAAAAAATGGACGAAATTCGGTCCATCCTTGTGTAAACTCGTTTTCAAATAAATCGTCAAACTACAAAACATTTTGAGTTTATTATCATTATCATATTCATTACGAACATTTCCATATTTCTTTTTTTTTTAATTATTTATTTATTGTAATTTACAACTGTACAAAATAATACAATAGGTAAATATGTTGTATGTTTCATATACACTTGAAAATTAATTTAAACTAGAAGGTCCCGTGGCCATCTTCTTTTCAGACGCCTCGGAGAATTATCAGGGATTGTTAAGGATGAAAGATTAAGAATTAATGGGTTAGGATGGTTAAGGAGTTTGGAATAAAAAGACCCATATCTGTTTTGGGTCAAATCTGCAACGAATGGGATGTGTAAGGTCTTTATGAATGGGTTTATTTGTCACGTAATAAGGAGCATCAAGGATTTTACGTAGGATTTTGGATTGTAACGATTGGATGCGGGAAGAATTTGATGGTTTGGTGGAGCCCCAGAGCTCAATTCCATATGTCCAAATTGGTCTGATTATTGTAGTGTATACTAATTTTTTGTAGTGAATGGGAAGTTTAGAGCGTTTGTCAAGTAAGTGTTGTAGCAATCGGAATCTACAAACGGTTTCTTGTCGTTTCAGTCTTGTGTGTGGATTCCAAGTAAGTCTCTTGTCAAGATGGAGTCCTAAGTATCGAATCTGTTCAAAAGGCATTTCCATATTTAAAGATGATTTTTACCACATAAAAAATTAGTAGTATGGATGTGAATAGTATTTTATTTTATGATTATATTTATTTCGAAATTTTATTGCTACTTATTTTATTTTTAATTATATAAGTGCATACTTCGATTCTGCTTTTTTTTCTTCTTATTTCTTTATGTGCATTAAAAATTAAAATTAAAACCCAAAAGGTTCAGGGCTACAGTACTTTGTAAGGAAGAACTGCTAATAGACTAACGGTTGTGCAAGGAGGTGATTTGGGCAGAATCAAACTTTACTCCCAGATTTTTACCCACTTAAAGGTACCCCCACTGGGAGGACTCTTGAACCCACAGGGCAGGGATCATGGCTTTAGTAAAACACAAAATAATTGTCTGCCACAACCATATATATAGGTACTTAATTAATTAAAAATAGAATAAATAACGATACATTTTTTATTTGTATAAAATAAAATACTTATATCCATATCATATCCATACTAATCCATATATTTTTTTTATTTTAAAAGCTTTATTACGTAGTATCAAAGTTCATCTTTTGATGAAGATTCTTTAAACATTTTTTTATTTTGATTTATGAAGAAGATGGTCTGGGATTCGGTCACAAGAAAAGAAAAATGACTATTTTTGTTTTCTTGTGACCGAATCCCAACTATTTATTTGGCGATGTTTCGCCCCACTTTGTACAGCTCCATCAGGGCTTTTTCTGCTCAGGTCAGTAAAAAACTAAATTAAAATTAGTACATGTATGTATGTGCTTGAGTCCATTATATATAATACCTATTGCACAAGACTGAGACAGATTATAATATTCATCAATAAATAAAATAAGATTTGTGTTTAATTTTTAGACATTCATAAAAACACTAATTATATCTTATTTTGATTCAATTTTTTTCTTAACTTGAATATGATCACGATAAACTATTCAATTGGCATTTAAGAAAAAAAACAAGTTTTAAAAATACTTCTAAAAATCTTACACCAAAAGATCAAGAGAGGATAATATTTTATTTAACTTATTAAATGACTTTAATTGGAACGTTATGCATAAACATTTGAAGATATGCAAGATGTTTATTATTATTATTATTTTTAAATAATATCTTGGTAAGGAGCTACACAAAACCGCCTTTTAACTTTGCCTGTCGTATTCTCCCACCCCTACTCAAATATTTTTTCTCGAAAACTCTTTTTGATTCCTAAAGACAATTGGTGAATCTCGTCAAACTGTATAATATCCCAAGAGTTTTTCGAAAACTAAAAAATGTTATTTACGATCCGTTTTGTTGTAATCGATTAACTGATTTACTATAAACTGAACACAGGAAATTTAATAATTATTTGGGATATCCAAAAATACTTATTAAGCAATTGGCATTTAAATTTCTATGTATGTCCACTTTATAAATAAAACATCATAAACTCTAAGTGAAAACAAGACTCTTCACCATTTTAGTCAGAGATTCGAATGCTCAAGGGTAGGATACATTGAAGAAGGATAACGAATAAATCGATTTCTACGTCTTCGAGGAATGTTAATATATTTTTATCACTATGATCGATCAAGTTGTTTTTAATATAGTATTTAAAAGGCACTGAACGGAAAGATTAAAGGCGAACCGGCCTGGCATAATGGAAATGAGCTTGGCCAAGGTAAGCTGTGCGTTACTTAGATTCCGCCTATCAGTGTAGCCTCAATTGTATAGTGTTAGCCATTTTATAAACTTTGCGAAACATTTCCCTATACTTGCTCTATTATAACCTTCAAAGGAGTTTTCCGTCTTTCGCCGAAGGGAAAAAGTTTGAATTGCGACGGTATTATTAATATTATGCAGAGTGTTTTAGGATTAAGAGTACTAACCGAAAATATAAACTAAGGATCTCAAAAGAAGATAAAGATTCCTTTAGGAAAAATTCACACCTAAAGATTTTCGTTTTTATTAATTATAATAAATAAATTAATATGTGTTCTAACTACTTTAATAATAAAATATTAGCATTAACAATAATATTAAATGTTCAAAGTAATAATTTTGAGAACTAATAGTACAAGAGCCGTGAATAAAAAAAGGCAGTTATCTCACCCCAATTTCTGATTACTTTAATGAAAACTATGTATAATTACTAGTCAAAACTGATGAGTCTACCAAGTATAGGTAGGGGGAATAAAAAATGGCGGCTATTTCAAAGCTTAAAATAACATTAATTTTTCATTCGGAGATCTATATCTTAAAAACTACCAACAACACTAGAAAATCTAAGAGAACATTATTTAAAGAAGAGTAAATTTGCTCTAAAAGAGCTATTTACTTCCAATAGTTCTCGAGATATAGCTTTTTTAAAAAAGCAAAATTTCTTAAAAATCTACAAAAAGATTAGTGATTAGTTAATTTATGTTGAGAAATCTATATCACAGGAACTATGTTGCGTACAGATGTCTATTAGCACTCAAATTAACGCTAGTTGAATGGACTATAAAGATGTTTATGACCTTTACCTTCGTAGGAATAGTAGTTTTCATAATATTTGCTAAAATAAATTGATTTATAGTTGTTCAGACAATAAGTTTGATTTATGAAAAACTTCATTTCAGAAATCATGTATGCCAGCGCTCAAATTAAAGCTAGTTAAATTTGCTACTAAATAGTTGATAATGTTTATCTTTGTAGGAGTAATAGTTTTTATGATATTTGACAAAATAAACTCACAAAATGCTAATTTCTTGTTGTGCGTATAAAATGTTTCATTTTTGAAAAAATATATCTCTAGATCCATAAGACGCACATATGTCTCCCAACACTCAAAACAAATGAAATTTAACTTACTATAAAGTAGCCTATGACACTTTTCTTCGTAGTGGTAGTACTTTTTATGATATTCACATAAGAATATAAATTTGCCAAATGATAATTTGTCCGTACAACTATAAATCAATTTATTTTAGAACATTTCATGAAAATTACTACTCCTACGAAGATAAACATCATAAACTACTTTATAGCTCATTTAGACTAGATTTAATTTGAGTGCTAATAGACATCTGTACGTCAAATGGTTTTTGAGATATAAATTTTTCAAAATAAATTCACTAACTACTGATCTTTCAATACGTCTCATACAACATTTTTGTGAAATGTGATATTTTTAAAAAAGAAATATCTTGAGAACTATTTAACATAAATAACTCTATTAGGGCACATATTTTAGAAAATTTACTCTTCTTTAAATGACGTTCTCTTAGATGTTCTTGTGTTGTTCCTACTTTTTAAGATACAGAGCTCGGAATGAAAAATTAGTTTTTTTATCGCTTTGAAACAGCCGCCGTTTTTATTCCCCCTACTTATACTTGGCAGACTCATCAATTTTGACTATTAATTACACATATTATTCATTAAAGTAATCAAAAATTGGGGTGAGATAACTGCCGTTTTTCTCCTGTTGGGTTCTTGTACTATAAGAGAGGCTCATCATCTTTCTATCCATACCAGCAGTAGCCGAACGCGACTGGTATGCGCTATTGAAACACTCTCCAGATGTGACACCACAGAATTTGTTTTTTTTTTTTGTGTGACATTAAACAAAAAGTCTATGCAAGTTCGGTGAATGACCTTAATTCTATACGAGGATAGTTGAAAATTGCGAAACAGTAACACTTATCCAGTGCTGTTTGGCCACAGTTGCTAGGGAACAAAGATATCGACCAGGTTTTAATGCTCAAAATTATCACACCTTCATAAGGAATTTTTCTTCATTTGAGATACTTAATTTATATTTTCAGTTAGGTACGTCACTTCATCGAGAATTTTCTCTTGTTTTAAAATCCATAATGCATATTTCCTATAAGGTCACAAACCTGAATCACCCTGTATAATATTATTATTTAATTCGCAGTTTAGTGTAAATGTATTTTGTTAATTAACACATCTGAAAATTCAAAGTAATTTTGTCTGCCTTCCTAGCTTCATCAATTAATCTTTAATACCAATGTTTAAAAAAAAAAAAAAAAAAACCTATCATAAAGATATATTTTAAGTTGCGAACTTATGTAAAATCAGGAGGGTGTAACACAACCTCACAAAGCGCTGCAAACCATGGTTTCCGTGATGCAACCACAGGCTACTTCTTACCCTATAATAGGTCCCTTAGGGACCAATGTGGCAGTGCCCCTCCAGAAAAGCCCATCCAGCTTTCAAGGGCTGCTGTAGTACAATAAATCATCCTAAATCCCTGGATTAAGCCTGTCTGAAATCGGATCAGAGAAACACCTAAGAGATCTCTGTGGCACCCCGCTCGTGGATCAACAAACATGTGGCGTCTTAATATTTTAGGAGATCTCTAAATTCGATTAAAATACAAGGTTGATTAAATCATTCACGCCAATATGATAAAGTTGGTAATTTAGATTTATTTGCTGGGACAACCATAATCTACCTAAATAGCGTTAAAGTAAAATAATTGGAGACATTCAGTAAATAAAAAAAAAAAAGTACATCAATGGAATTCTACGAAAAGGATTGACTTGTTCAAAAAAAATATATTTAAAAAAATCTCGTGTTTATACTTATGTTTTTTCATTATATACAAAAATAAATGATTACATATGATGTAAATAATCAGGATTTATTGAAAGTCATATTTTTCTTCATGTTGTATATGGTGATAACGATTTAACCAATTTTATTCACTATCCGTTATAATAAATGTCTTAAATCACTTATCTAATATTTTGGATTAAATAAATCTTTTTCACTTATTTTATATTTAATTGTAATCGTCTTGTTTATTCGATATTTAGTCATTTACGTTTAAAACAATTTGTGGGATTTTCCAGCATTGCTGTTTTAATTTTAGCCCTGACGATACCTCATGTATGGGTACGTTGTAAGGTTCTATATAAAAACTAAAAACAAATACAACCGAGTAGTGATTACTAAAAAAAAACATTAATCCTTAAGCTGTGATAAGGGGGAGGGTAAAAATAAATAAGGCTGGATAAATAATAAATTAAGGTTAAATAAATAAATATTATGTTGAGAGAGAATAAGAAATGGGAAAGAGGAGAGAGGGAGGAGGCAAGTAATTAAAACTTGGACGATACTTCCCCCATAGTAAATCATAAATTTACATCTTGGGATTCAATGTACAAAGACCACAGATTATTATATTGTAAACTACAATATAATAATCTTACATAAAATTAGTCCAAGTAATTACTTATTATGGATAAATAATTAAAAAAATAAATAAATTCTCAAACGTTTACGGTTTGGCTAAGAGAAATAAAATAGATTTTCTTTTCAATCTATAATTTCCACACATTAATATAAATACGAGGAGAAGATGGTTGGTGGTGCGGTCAAAGAGAAACACAAATAAGTTGGTGTAACCTATTTTATTGTGCGAACGTTTCGGCTAGAGTTTCTAGCCTTCTTCAAGGCTAAGAACAGAACAAGATAACAACCACAGTAAGTATTGAAAAATAAAAAAGGAAGTATAAACAGAATAACATAAAATGAATAATATTACAAAATAGAATTAATAAAATGAAATGAAGAGAGAAACGGGAAATACAATGTATACATAGGTAATTGAAAAAGTAGGTAAAATAACATAATTAAGGATATGAAATATAAATTAAGTTATAACTTCCGCCGAAACGTTGGCACAATAAAATAGGTTACACCAACTTATTTGTGTTTCTCTTTGACGACCCCCAACCATCTTCTCGTACGTCATCCACGGTCAACTATCTCTCATAATTATTAATATAAATACTATAAAAACTAAAGTACACAAAAGCTCTATTAATACGCCATATGTTGCTCCTAATTATCCATGACTACACGATTGGATTTTTTTTTCTCAAAACTCTTTTCTTTTATAAATATTTAGGCCTAAGCTCACTAAATCTAAATGTATAAGTTTGAAAATATTTTTATCACATTACTATTCTTTAGGTAGTTTATAAGAAGGAATTAGTGATACAAAACTATATGAGCTTTTGTTATGAGTTTTGTTGTTGTTGTTTGTTGCTTAAAGGCGTAAAACCCTCTGGTCATCAACGCCTATGGCATGATAAAAGTAAAAAAATAAATAAATAAATAAAAATTAGAAAAAAAAAAAAATAAAAAACATAAAAATCGAAGAGGAGTTATAATTTATAAAGAAGTTCAAATACTCGTTATGAGTTTTGTTATAGAGCACTTGATTCCGGTTTTGTTTTATAATTCTATATTTGTACAAGACTATGTCTTTCAAAAATAAAAATAAAATATATATATTCTATTATAGTTCGATATTATCATTTTTTAACTTTTAACAACAATGTAAGATACCGAAACTACATATCTTATCGGATTCACCAAGGGTAACAGTACAATTCTAAGTTAAAATATTATATTATATTACATTTTTGAATCATTATAAAAAATGGTACTATGGGACGATTCGGAGCCAGATGGAGTTATGATTAATGTGGAAGACAGAAATTGAGCAACAGGTCTCAATCGCCGTGGGCTTTACCCATGACATCATGGCATTCATTACTAATAGAAAGCAAATCATTTCTATCTATTCATATTCATAGCTACAGTCCTAACTGCATCTATACAAGCTTACAATACCTCAACTGTTATAGGATATGCCGAAAAGTATATATTTTTAAATTTCATTTTAGATTAAACAACAGAAAAAAAATTATATAGATTTCAGACATGGTTAGCAACACAAAAAAATTATGAAAAATTAGCAAGGACAAAAATGCAGTGAGATAGGTGTCAAAAGAAAATACGACATTGGCAAGAGAAAGGTACAATCTTGGATTAAGGTTAAAAGCCTAACAAAAAACATCACAACTAAAATGAAGGTGAGCTGGACAAGTTGCCAGACTTGATACGAGAAGGTAATACAAAATTTCAACAGTGTGGATATCAAGAAAATTGAGGAGAAGATAAGGAAGGCCAATTACAAGATGGCGAGATGAGATACACTGTTGGGCTGCGTGGCTAGGAATAGGGAGGGACCTATGGAACTTGAACTTGAAGTAAATTGTCATTTATAGTCAAATGTTCGATTACAGTATAGAAAATATTTCATTTAGTTATAGGCAAATTATTATTTTATTTTAAATAATGTAAAAAAATCAATGAACGAAGTGGAAATTTTGTGAAATGTTCATAAACCAGACTTATACCTCCCAAGGGAAAGGCTTTTAGCTCTGTGAATAATGTCAAGAAAGCTATTATTATTAACAGAAAAATAAACTAACATTTAAAAAGATTGAGTATACAATATATATTGGAATTTGCGGTGCGAAAAGATGAGAGAGTGGACACACATGTTTATAATTTATTCATTAAAAATTAAAATCTGTACCGCTGCAACCCATGAAGGGTCAGGGGTTCAGTGCTTGGTGAAGAAGTACTATTACTAGAACATCCGTTGTGCAAGGAGGTGATTTGGTCAGAATCACGCTCGACCGCCAGATTAGGGTACCGAATTTAAGAGACTGAGTGGACCCCAGGAGGGCTCCAGAACCCCTAACGGCAACAGTGTAATAAAGAAAACATTTTTTTGCCCAGCCGGATTCGAACTAGGGTCCTTAGAGTTAGTAGCCACGCGCTTTACTGCGCTGCCTTATAATTTATTCATATGATAAATAATTAATTCATTTAAACTATTATATCACATTGATTCCAAGTTTTGACAAACCATTGGTTTATTGTTTTTTTTTTTTGTTTTTTTTCATACCCTCCTATAATGATGTTATTGAATATCTGGTACATACATATAGGAGGTATGCTATATGTATATCTGGGTG
>NW_027114150.1:730743-739085 GCF_000696795.3 Halyomorpha halys
AGTAATTTGTTTTAAAAAATATATATTATCATCGCCGATTTTTTGTTGTATGCATTACGTTTAACTAACTATGACAAGTTAGTTTGCTTGAATAGCAGGTAAATGTGACAAAAAGAAGTTTTACTTTATTTATATATATTTTTTTGTAATTGAGCTAATTCATGAATTGAACCGTAGAGTAGAGTTCATTTTTAAGAACTTTAATAACTTCAGGAAAGTCTGTGAGACGACCTCAGTAAAGAAAGTAAGACTGGGGCTATATCTTTGGAAAACGTCCAATCAACATAAAATCGATTTTTTTTTTTTTTCAGGTGTCGCACTATCAAAGCCTTTTTTTATGAACATTAATTTTATTAAGTTAGGCATTTTAAGATAGGCTCTTGAGAAAGCAAAATATCTTTTTATTTAGTAATGAATACATTACAGCCCAATTACAATTTCAAACCATAACGAATTAAGCATTCAGCTGACCCTGGATACTTTATAAACGCATAACAGGCTCTGTATCGAATTAATGATATGTAAATAAATAATAAAAAAATCCTAGTTGCATTGCTGGCAAGTTTAATGTATGGTTGCATGTTGTGATTTAGATCCGAATCGAAGCTGTGTTATTATCCCTCGGTTCAGCATGTCAATAGGTCTTAAACGTAGTGGCGTGCTAAGGAGGGGGTGAGAGTGGGTAAGGGTGGTGCCATCTACATGGGGTATTAACTTAGTTACAACTGAAATTAAAAATATGAAAGAAATAATATTCCATAAGAGTAACAGTTTCCATGTTAGTTGCCAAAATAAATTCACAGAATGTTGATTTATTATGTATATGATCTAGAAAAATATTTATCGTAAATTAGGGCTCAATTTAGAGCTCATTAAATGGAACATAAAATAACTTATTTTACTAACGATGTTCACAATATTCGCATAAATATATTCATACACTAATTTTTTATCATTTATTTATAGAAAAATATACTAGTTTTGGAAAAAACTGTATCTCGAGAACCACTGAACATAAAGAACCCTTTTTCCGTTCAAACGGAAGATTGGAAACAAACTATAATCATATGCATAACACCAGCGCCCCATATGGCCGAAAAATAAAAGACACTCACTAGCTAGATTTGGCCAGAGTTAGTCTTCCTTTCTTCACTTCTATTCTGTAAATACGCCATGAGTGAGTAAGGACAGTTCCGAAGAGTCTGCCGGTATCCGAGGAGAGGGTAGATATTGGGACGTGGGAGACAAGGCAAATGAAGCAAGAATACCTTTCATATCTGATTCGCACCAACGCCATCCATCATCGTCATCAATCGCAAATATTCATAGCCCTCCTCCCCAATCAAAATTCATTAACCTCAACCATAAATGTTCTGTTTCGGCCACCTTACATACCCTATAGTTACAATAGATTTAGTATTTAGCATTCACCTTCTTTCTTGTTCAACCAACCTCTATAAATACTTTTTTTTTTCACCTTATAACTTACTTCATTCAATTAATTTCATACTGTCGACAACCAATAATGTTAGAAGGAAGTTTTGATAGCTAGCTTTAAAGCGATTTTCATGTGTTTTCGTTCTATAAGTTACGTAGGAGCACTATTTAGAATATTTAAAATAGTGTTGGGCTGCTATTCCTTTCCTTGTATGTATTCGCTACCTAATAGTATAAAAGAGATAATATAAAAAAAAATATAATGAACTTGTATCATAGCAATTATAATAACAATAATTTACTCTACTTACAGTGCAACTATAACTCCAAATTATGTATACTCACCTGTAATAAAAAAAAAAAAAGTAAGCAATCTTGGAAAAACAAATATTTAAGTAGTAGGCTTTCTAAAACTAGGTTGATGTTTTTTTTTTTCGTTGTTTGTATTTTTATAGTAAAGGAAGAAGAACAATGTAAAAAATAAATAAAACACATTTATTTATTTATATATACATATTTATTTTTATATATGTGTTATAATTATAATAATATATCATCAATCAAATAGCAGATTTTTGTGATTTATTAGTTATTAAGAATAAAATTTACTAAACCTGATTTCAGGTAATATCTTATAGTAAAAAAACCCACTTCTAAATTCAGGTACTATAAAATATATTTCTGATAAAATTAATACCTTCTATTACAAATTAATCTTAATATTACGTAACTTATTGAATTAAAGAAGCCACAATGTATTTGCGCAAAACTTATAAAAAACGTCATTCTAATAAACTTTTTAAATATATAGCAGACGCCTATTAATCAATCTCTTGACAAATCACATACGCTTCTCTTTTCTCCGAGAGTCTGTTGTTCCTGGCATTTTCCCTAAAAAAGAGATACAAGCACCCTCTGCTACTTAGCATCCTTATCTCAATGCCATCATCATAAAGTTCCCATTCAACATCCGGTCCGTTAGGAAGTCGAGGGGGTTTGGCGGAAGGTCGATGCCATTTAGAGAAAGTGAGTTGCGTCAAAGCCCTACCTCGGTTTCCGGGTTATCCAACCAAAGGTCTCGATCACCGCCTTGTCCACCTGTTGGGGTATCGTGGTCAATGTTTTGTCCACTTCTTCAAGTATCCTGGTCAATGTTTTGTCTACTTACTGCGGTGTCGAGTCCAATGTCTTAATCTGCGATTCATCCAAGTAGGAGAAAAGATTCGGCTGTGAATGTATGAGTGTCCTTCAGTAGGAAAATGTCAAAAATGTAAAAACTTCAATATTCTCAAATATTCTACTCTTGTAGTTAATAATTGGAATGACATCAATGATGAACAACGATAACTTAATAAACTAAGTTAATCTCATAATAAGTATAATTGAATAGATAATAAACTTAAAGTTGCTAAGAGAATAAATTCTGATACACCGTGAAATATAATATTTGTTAATGATTGAAGGCTCAAATAGTAATATAATTTTATAGAATGTATTTTTATCTTAACCACTTTATCTGTTTGTAAAAAGAGTAAATTTAGATATAAATTTAATTTAATAAAATAGATATAAAATATTATAATAAATTACTTATAGAAAATGTAATAATGAATTCTTGAGCGAATGTGCCACGTGATATATTATATATAAAAATTTATATTTGTCTATTCATAATTTAAACGCTGCCATACCGTTCTACCGATTCTTATGAGGCTTTTTGCTAAATGTTTAGGATTTTCCCGGGAAGGTCATAAGCTATCCTAATTTTATTCGGGAAAAAAAAATTATTACTAAAATTAAGCATTTCTGGCGCGTAGCTCAGAAAGTATACATTTTTTCATGGTCATTATATGTCAATCGATTTATCACTTTCTGAAGGAAAAGAAAAAAATATTACTGATTCTATTAAACGATTTTTTATTAACTAAAAAAAAAAAAAAAAAATGAGGAGAAGTAGTAACCAGTAAAGTATGTTACAAAAATTTATAAAAACGTTTTATGAAAAAGCAAATTATATTTGTATATAGCGTTGTCTGAAACCTTTAAAGACCATATTGCAAAGAAATTTTTTGTTTTTTTGATTTTTGTTTCTTCTGGTTACCATCGTTCATAACTCCTATACATTTTATCCAAATTTCATTGTTAATACAACCGTTGAAAATCTGAATGACTGATCCTTCCATTTACATTAGCATGATTTAATGCCCTTTTAAGGGCTAATATTAGTTTCATATAAAAAAAACTTTACATTTTAAATTTTCGGTTCAAGCTTTAATTAATTCTGGTTTGTGCCCCTCGGCGCAAATTACAGCACTAAGCCATTCAAAAGTTTCGTGAAGATTGGTTGAATCGTGTTGAAGTTATTTTTATTTTCCAACATACTGTAAAGCGAAAATTTAAAAAATCTTGTTTATGGTTTCTTAGGGAGCTAAAACGAATATGAACTTTGTTTCAACCCTGAAAATTCTTTAATCACACTCCGATAGGTCAGTCTGTTCACATTGTTTCAATATTGTACTCATATTGAAGAACAGCTTATATTATATTTTATATATTACATATATATGTCAACATGATGGATAAATAAATTATCTCACAGGAGAAAAAAATTGAAACCTGTATTAAGGATAGTACAGGGAATACTAAAAAAAAAAATCCTCGATTTCTCCCGTAGAAAAAAAGTTATGACCAAGTTTAAACGTTTCGGGCAAGTTACTAAGATGGATATTTTAATCATATAACAGACTTATCTTACTATTCATAAATAAAATAGTACATTAATGTACAAATTTACAGATCAAAGGTTCAAAACGGGCCAGATCCTTGAATATTATCAGTCTGTATTTTGGAAAGTACAGGGTCAGGTTTTATTATGGAGAAAGGAACATAACATCTGCACAAAACTTTTATTAGCTCACGATGATTCAAATGTTTCCTGGAATAAGATGATCAAACGGAATTTTGTCGAAATAAAATGATGTCATATTAAACTGTTCTAATATATTCTTATAGTACGGAAAAACATTCTATTCTTCCAGACGAAAACGAACTAGCTACTTTACTTAAGTAGTCTCTTTGTAAACTATGACAGATACATCCCAATTAGAAGAGTATCAGTATCTTACAAGAGGAAGGCCGATTTTAAATAAGACCGACTTTATTAAATGAATTTAAATATATAAAAACTAAAAATACGATTCCAGTAAAATAGGTGAAACGATTTTTTATAAGAAAAAGAGTTACGTTTGTTTTTAAAGAATAAACTTAATAAATGTTTTCATAGAAATAAAAGATTTTGACAATTTTGGACTCGATGATTCAATAGCCGACAGTTCGTAACTAAACGAAATATGGGTGATGAAAAATACAAACGCTAAGTTGTAGAAGTAACGTTTAATCAATAAGTAATATCAGTCGACTTGGACAGCCCAGAAGATCCTGGACTGATAAAGCGGAAGCACATTCAAGTACCCTTAACAACTTCCGAGATGGAGCACAGACAGTACGTGACAAAAGGGCAGGCTTGAAGAACAGGTCCGAGTACTAGTTTAGCACACCATGAACCTTCATACAATAATAATAACTATAAGTGTGGCTAAAACCAATGTAAACTTTCTTAAAAATTACAATATAATAAGCTTAAGGTAAAACTGAATCTAATATTATTTAGTAGGAAAATTCGTGACAAGAAATGGGTTATGAATAAGCTAAGTTACAACGATATGGAAACCCAGGGTATTATTATAGATATCAGGTCTTCAGGCCCAAGTCTTAACTTCTCTAACCACAAAACCTAAATGATCATCCTATCTTTTCTGCTGCTCTGGTAAAAACTTAGGTATTGCTATTGACCAAACCATCTCCTGGAAACCCAATACAGCCCAATACCCCGACGGTCAATATATACCCATTTCCATTTTTACCATACTCCCTCTACCAATCTAAAGAATCCCACTCCTGGAATCGATTCTTATTTCTACTACTTTGACTGTGCGGTATATGGTGGCCTCTCTATGGGGTTCGATGTCAAAATGAACAATGAGGTTTATTTTTTGTACCACGAGGCTTATGGCACCTTCACATGCCCAATCCTTCTATTTATAGACAATTTTTCGAACAACATCTCACCAAATTATTAACACATATCACTCATTCTATTCCATTTTTTCTGAATCCCCGGTCTGATTATTTCTCATATACGAAGGGGAGAATAAGGGAGGCTAGGAGGGGGGGGGGGGGTAACCAACCTATTCTAGCCAGAGTGAGGTTTTCTTGTTTTCATTCTATGAGTCTGCCACGAAAAAAAAGTCAAACCGCCCGTTCCAGATTCGAATTAGCGCCACTGCACCACTTATGGTTGTTAAGGTGAAACCTCAACTTCCTAGACTACTAACAACCCTATTTGGATTCTTATTTGTCTATATTTTCGGATGTAATCTTAGCTTTAAGCCGATTTTGATAAAATATAATAGAGTTGTGCAGGTTGGTCCCTAGAAGTTTCAGATCTATCGAATAAGAATTCATCCTCTACTTTGGATCAGAGGTTCAACTTATCTCCAGCGATCACCGAGGTTGTACATCGTTAAGCAATGATTCCAGGTTTTTTTTTCTTTATTTTAATTAAACTTATTATTTTTTGGCATACCTGTAAGATAACAAATTAATAGCCTGATAATATATTATATTTTAAGCAATTTAATACAATGCTTAAATAAAACCAGTCGATGATTCACGAATCAAGATCAAAACGGTTACAATTAAACACTGTTTCCTGATGGGGCAATTTAATCAATTTATTGAAGTACTGGATTTTGATGTATGTGATTTCATAACATAGAAAAGTAGAATGCTAAGGAATTTTTTTAAAAACGGGACCATTAACTTAAATAGACAGGAACCATTACTTTTAGCAGTAGAGTGCCAAACTAGAGGTAAATAAGGTTCCTTCGTAATCCCCAAAGCAGCTTTGGCAAGGTGAAATGGAAAGTTCAAGGATTAGAAATGGTACGCTCCATTGCATAACTGAAATATAATAGAACTTTTTTCTGTATTTCTAAGTGTTGAACGCTGATCGAACTGCGACCTATTGGAAGTGGTTAGTTTCGCCGGGGACTCGATCCTAGGCAAGGTCTTTGACCTGCTCCGGTTTTCCTTTCAGTAACACCCCAACCTTTCCCTGCTCCAGCACACTCACAACAGTTTACGTCCTTGTTTTCTCAGAAAAGTCGGATTTTCCAACGCTCATTCTCGGTAGTTATTTGTCGCTTTAGTTACACTAGGACTCGGGTTTGAAGGTGCTTGGGGTGGGGAGTTTCGGTTTTATAATCTTATTACAGGGCTTGCTTCCCGACGATTTGCGATACTTATCTGAAACGAAGTGGCTCGTTAATGTTAGGGTTCAATGTACTCCAGCCTGAGCTTGAGGGGCACGGCCGCGCTGTGTCGATTCAAGAGGTGTATGAATTAATAATTTAATTATACAAATGAAAATTAACTAATTTTGTGTTAAATAGTAGCTACCTAGATATTAGATAAAGGCATGAATGAACAATGAAACAAATCAATAAGTCAGTACAGTAACACCCCCAGAAGGAAGTTGCAGCCCATTAAGAACATATAGGAGGATGTTACTGGATAATCTAATTCTCAATTCCCAGTAAACTTGAGAGATGATATGGACAGCACTCCAAGCCCTTGGATGTTAACTTCGAAATACACACCTGGGATGAGCAATAGATTCAATAATATAAAACGCAAACTAATGATTTCTAAAATTGCAGTGACGCAAGGGTTGTGAGTTCAACAAAATTCTTACTGAGCAATTATAAAAATTTAACTTTTTCTTCCTATAACTCCTACAGGCCATTAACTAATTAGATCTAATTAAACTGAACCCCCAACAAGTAATTTTCGCAAAATTTTAGGCTTTGTATAACATCTTTTTACATTGTAGTAACACGAAACTCATTCTATTCTTTAAAGGATGGCCGTTGGAACACGCAGGATTCGAAACGAAATTATGTTTATGATGATGAAGTCGCCAATATTTGGCAATATTTATATAATACTTGACGCTTTAAAAAAATCATATTTACTTCAATGTTGATAAATTATAAATTGTTGCAGAAAGAAAAATGTAATCTTCATACGTAGACTCCATACGTAAGCAAGGATGTAGATGTAGGAAACAAGTGAGTATACATGAAAAGGGGATGGTGAATAAAATTGAAGTGATAGGAATGCCAGTTATTATTATTATTATTATTAGCGCAAGTTTCGATTAAAGTGATCTTATAATGGCCGGTTATACAGAATTGCAGGTTTTTATTTTCACCATGAGGATACTTTATGGAGTGAAATTTTTCAGCGATTCTTTGTCTACTATTGATGTTTTAGTTCTTATATTAATTAACTTATTATTTTTCTCTTCTATTTTTCACTATTCTAAATTCTATTAATTCTATTACATTGGACTAGTTTTATTACAATACACCTTGATAGACGATGAGTTGATTATTGGGTGAGCGTCCATTAGCAAATGTTAATACTTATATTACAATCAAAATAATATAATATATAAAGAGTATAAAAAAAATTAATAGCCGCAGTTTCGATAAAATTGACTTTATAATGGCCGATTATACAGAATTGGAGGTTTTTATTTTGACCATGAGGATACTTTATGGAGTGAAATTTTTCAGTGTTTCTTTGTCTACTATTGATCTTTTAGTGCATATATTAATTAACTTATTATTTTTCCTATCTATTTTTTACGTTTCTAAATTCTATTAATTCTATTACATTGGACTTGTTCTATTAGAATACAGCTTGAGAGACGATGACTTGATAAGTCGGTGAGTGCCCATTAGCAAATGTTAATACTTATATTACTATCCAAATAATAT
>NW_027114150.1:740095-771520 GCF_000696795.3 Halyomorpha halys
TATACAGAATTGCAGGTTTTCATTTCCATGTTAATACTTATATTACTATCCAAATAATAAAATACAAAAAGAGTATAGAAAATAAATTAATAGCCACAAATTCGATTAAAGTGACTTTATAATAGCCAGTTATACAGAATTGCAGGTTTTTATTTCCAGGCTAATACTTATATTACTATCCAAATAATATAATACAAAAAGAGTATAGAAAATAAATTAATAGGCGCAAATTTGATTAAAGTGACTTTATAATGACCGGTTATACAGAATTGGAGGTTTTTATTTTGACTATGAGGATACTTTATGGAGTTAAATTTTTCAGCAATCCTTTGTCTACTATTGATCTTTTAGTTCTTATATTAATTAACTTATTACTTTTCCCTTCTATTTTTCACTTTTATAATTTCTATTAATTCTTTTAAATTGGACTAGTTCTATTAGAATACACCTTGATAGACGATGACTTGAGAAGTCGTTGAGCGTTCATTAGCAAATGTTAATTGTTATATTACTATCCAAAAAATATAATACAAAAAGAGCATAAAAAATAAATTATAAGCAGCCAATTCGATTAAAGTGACTTTATAATGGCCGGTTATACAGAATTGCAGGATTTTATTTTGACCATGAGGATACTTTATGGAGTGAAATTTTTCAGCAATTCTTTGCCTACTATTGAAGTTTTAATTCTTATATTAATTAACCTACTATTTTTCCCTTTCATTCTTCACTTTTCTAAATTCTATTAATTCTATTACATTGGACTAGTTCTATTAGAATACAGCTTGAGAGACGATAACTTGATAAGTCGGTGAGTGCCCATTAGCAAATGTTAATACTTATATTACTATCCAAATAATATAATACAAAAGCCAGCAGTTTGACTTGGGACGAGATATATTTTATTATAATCGTTGTTTCAATATCAGAACAGTGATTGTTATTTAGTATAGTGATAAAATTCCTTCCTATCTCCTTTGTAAGGGTATAATTCCTCTCATAGCAACACTTACAGGAATAAAGGCAATGAAGGCAGGATTTATAGGCAATGAACTATGTGCACATCTTTTGTTAATAAAAACCTTTTAATACGTGGGAAATTTTAGATTTTTTATTTTATAATAATTATATTTATAGTTCTAGTATACTTGGGAGTTTCTGCTCTAAAAATATTTGAAGATGTTTTATTATTTACATATAATTTTTTATTTATTTTGTCACTATTACGTATTGCCCAAGGTTGTGGCAGATTGTAATACTTATCAATAAATAAAATTTGGAAGGAAAATATTTATAATATCATGTGCATTTAAGACATGAAATTGCTATTAATATATTTTCGTTTAAGTTTAAATGTCCTATACGTTAAAAAAACAAACATTATTAAAAAATGAACTAGCAATGTAATTTTCTGGAGACTTTGGATTTTCACAGACGGAAAGGTAATATGGCAACCTATTCAACAATTCTTAAAAGTAGACTATGTGTGATCATAGATAGTAATTATTTTTAAAAAGTGAAAAAGTTTTGAGGTCTTCTCTCATCATCTCTAAATCTAAAGAGAATCGGTGTGATTCTTCAGTGAGAATGTGGCTAACGGTGAGATTGTTTCAGCAGTAGTGACACATCGGTGCATTTTCTTTTTCCATGATATGACAGTGGGTGAGTCGAGTATGGCCTATCCTAAGACCTAGAACCTAAAACGGGTTAATACCACATCTTCTCTCTCTAGCATATTCAAGTTTCTAGTTGGACGTTTCACTGTCTGCTGGGCCATTCTTAGTTTGTTGTCTCTCTTGATGAACCATTCGTCTTGCCACTCTTGCCATCATCAAATTTCTTTGATCCAAGAAATAACACCTGATGTTGATGATGTTACGACTTGACCCGTCTTTGCTCTCCATGCTGGTTCAACTCTATTATTAATCGGTGTGTTGAAGGGGGGAAAAATATATATATATAGCAAATTAGGCTCAGGATTTTAGAATTTACATTTAAAGGTGAGATATGACATTATATACTGATATGATACTATGATATGATAGACGGTCAAGGTGTGAAAATAATTTTTAAAAATATATAATAAGATTTTACAGAAAAATTTATTTAATATTTGGACTTTCGTATTAACTTCTATCTTCTTATATATTATCCTATCTCATTGCAACGATTATATTGAAATGGGAAACTATTTCAACATGGGGATCTGAGGTAAAATTTGATTAAATGATGGAGAAACTCAAAAAATTTATTGTTTGTTATTCTGTAAGATGGAATGGAGATCTGCTGGTATATCATATAAAGATTTGAGGGAGTTATATACTCGGCATTCAGTTAAACTGTGTTTAACTGTAAGTTCTGTTCCGCAAGTTTGGCATAATGGTGGAGAATCGCAGGCTATAAGGTAACCGTGGGTCAGGCGCGTATGACCTATTCGAAGGCGCGTCAAAATCACTTCCTCTTTGCGCACCTCTCTACTTGATGATATCCAAGGGGAGAGGTCCCTTCTAATTTCACTTAATTTGTTATTGGAAACATTTTCCCACATTTGTCTCCATTCCCATTTAATCCTCTGCTTAATGAGGGCAATGAATCATCGACAGGCACTTCGCGATATGGACCTAACGACAGGTAACTACATAAGTTACATTTTTCTGAAAATATGTAGAAAAATCGAATATTCTTTTTTCTTTTTTTTGTAACATTTAAATTTAACCACAAATTGGAGTACATATGATTGTTAACGCCATATTTAATATCAATTTATAAATAGCCGTAGTTTATTTTTTCATTTAATTACATTTTTATTTTATTTTGTATTTTCGTTAAAGTATGTTTTTATTTTAAAACAAGCTGTATTTATTACCTTGTATTGGAATGTTCATTTGCAGGAATAACGGATTATAAATTACGGACTATAAGGATTATTTTGCCTAGCAACAACACAACAACCTATGTATTAAAGTCGTCCAGTCGCGTTTGTTAGACCGCCGTATAGACGTGACCCCACCGACGTATGAACAATCGTACTTGAAACGTCTTCTCTAACCTTCCAGAGTGGATATTCTCCTTACGACCTATCTCGCTCTCAAACCCATAGTGGTTCGTCCAGCTGTATTTCATATTTATAAATTTTGTTTATGCTTTCATTTCATTTTGTCCTGAAAGCCAGTTTTATTTTAATTTTGTTCTTTATTTCATTTCTTCAGGTTCTATTTTGATTTTAATTTATGGTTCCTAGTGTTAACTTAGCAAAATAAATGTTTATAATCCGAGCCAGCATGTTTTTTTTTTTCGTTCTTTTTAAAGCTTACATTTAGAAAGACATTGTCAATTTGAGATGGCTTTCAGAATGATTTTTGTGTTAAGAATTATAGAAATTTATAATGTAAATAACTAGCAACATATGCACCATCATAAAAACCATTTTGAATCCTACGTGTTACAATGAACTTTCTATAAAAATTTGAAATTCGTCATGGTGCTAAAATATAAAAAAAGGTTGTACAAACTTGTAATTGTTGTTACAAATTGTATTTATTGTCGTAATGTCAGGTGTTCACTTTCACAGGTTTCTGTATTTCAAACGTCTTCTCGTCTTGTCCAGAGGGAAGAATTTTAAAAGAGTTGGAGATTTTCAAAAAATGTTAAAAATTACCTCCAGAAGTTCTTTAGATTTTATAGTATAAAATAAATACATCTCAAGCTGAAAGAAAATAAGGAGTTTATTTATTAGTCTATTTAAAGTCAATGCACATCCAATTTCAGGTTTAATTTTCAATAAAAAAATTATTATGTTAACATCTCAAGTAGAGAAAATAACTTTTTATTGAAAACGTTGATTTGTATCACCAATAGGGCAGAGAAAAATTTTAAATTTTGAAATAAAACAAATAGGTTTTGGCTGTAGAATTTGGATATTTTACAAACGCTATATGACACTTAACGCAAAAATAAAGAAGCTCATATAACCTAAGAAGCGAAGATTTGGAAAAGGATAGATTTTGTATTCGTAGCAGGGGAAAAAAAAGAAATAGTAGTTATTCATAGCTGCCAAGGGACTGCTAATAGAATATGAATATTTAGGTTGTAATCTGTCTCTAAGATCCACTTTCTTTAGTCTTATACCTCCCTAAACTTGGAGCCATACTTAAAGGAGCGGAATGACGAGCGATTCCTCCACCTTTGTTGACAAAGGTACCAACAAGAGAGTGCCGATAAAGGACGGTAAAACTTTCTTCTGGTTCCTACCTTAAGTGTTTCCAGGCCTTACGGTTACCACGATAAGGTTACAAGTATTATGGTATTTCAATGAAGTATGAAACGAACTAAGTAAAACTCAAAATGTGTGCAGATTATAACTATAATCTTAGGCTCTTGATGTTACAAACAAAAGTTTCATAAACTTTAATGTATAAAAGCTTCACCGAATTTTAATGTCATATTTCCCCCTATGATAATAGATTTTTGCATTGTATTGAAGGTCATCAGAGTCATAAAATTGTATTTTTATTGATTTTTAAGTTCTTTTCTTTAAAAGGACTCATTTTTTTTCCTATTCTCATTATTATTTACGTTTTTTGAAAAAATTGCTCACCTACACAGCCCCTCCCAATTCAGCTAGAAGGTTTAAACGTATAAGTGAGTCGAGTTGATGTCAGAGAAGTTTATCAT
Organism: Halyomorpha halys; assembly: GCF_000696795.3. NCBI lineage: Eukaryota > Metazoa > Arthropoda > Insecta > Hemiptera > Pentatomidae > Halyomorpha > Halyomorpha halys. The sequence continues at coordinate 744,770 of NW_027114150.1, forward strand.
GGAGGTAGTTTAGAGTTAAACAATTAAGCATTTACGAAATAATTAAATAACAGTTTCATCTGTTGTCCTTACCAAGTCGAGTGGAAATACGGCCTTAATCTGATAGATCACAAAATGACTATGCTTAAATTCAATCTAAATTTAGAAAATAATGTGATAAATGCAGCGATGCAATGCAGTGATAAAAACGGAATAATGTCTTGAATCAACTTATTGAAAATTTATGATAAAAAAAAATAATTATTTTTTTAACACTTCGGGATGCTGAAATTAAAAAGTTCATTGACTTACAAAAATAAACAAACTCAAAAAAATTGTTAATGATTTTTTTTTTAAATTCATTTAGTCACCATTTAGTTTTTCTAACAACTATTTGATTTGTTTAGTTGTTGCTTTGTGACCCATTGAATTGACTCCTTAAGTATCAGGAATCCTGAAATGGTACTAGAAACGGGAGTTTAGGACTATGAGTGCTTCAAATAAGTGACACCAAGCACAAAATAATAACTGTACTCTAAACAGATCACTGTCAGTTACAAGATTATCTAAAGAAGTTGGTAGATGATCTAGTGGAAGTTTCGAACCAGCGTTCCGAATGTTTTTAAGTAATGAATCCCTTAAATCAAACAATACTTAATCCAGAATACATTGCTTGAGCAAAACCGAAGGATTTAATATAGTTTATAAGAAGCCTGAATTATCTTTGAGACCTTAAGTTGACAGGAGGAATATATATATATATATATATATATATATTATTTTATACCAGATCGGCCTGGTGGGCCTTACACGGTTGATATAACCGTTATATTATATATATATTTTTTATTTTTAACAGTTGATTATGGGTGGGTATAGTCTCATACAAAAGACACCCCTAATTATATACAATGTTATTATTGAAAGAAAAAAAATAATACAATAAATAGATAAGAATAATGCTTCCTAATAAAAGAGGAAAGTAAAATTAATAATAAAAAATAATGATATTGAAATAAAACAAACAATTGCCCTCAAATAGTAAAAAGAAACAAGTTAATTTAAAAAAGGGACGAGAGAAGAAAAGAGAAAAAAAATAATGAATAAATAAAATGAGTAATAATAATAAGTAAAATAGAGGTAGTGTGATTATGAATTAATTTTATATTTAATAAAATTTATAACAGACTGTCCTGTAACAGTCTGGGCTTTAGTCTTCGGATTGCGGTTGGGTTTCCCAGGTTGTAGGTCACTGCTCCTTTAACTGTCGACAACGGGGAGTGAAACTTCATGAACCGTTTTTTTATGTAATCCTCTATTGACTCCATCTGTAATTCGCGATGCAATTGGCTATTTCTTATGAACCAAGGAGCATTAATTGCGATTCTTAGGACTTTATTTCGAAGTAGTTTTTTCCATTTCTTAAAGGATGCCGCTCCCCAGACTTCACAGCCGTACATCAGCAACAGGAGGTATATTCATCTTCAAACCATCGGGGCAAAGAAATTATCTGCAGAGCCTCAAACAAAAGGAAGCAAAAGGTTTCCTTCTTTGGTGCAATGTGTTTCGCGTCTTGAACTATGAGAAAGTATCAAAGTTGGACACAAAGGAATGAAGGTCAGTTGAACTGGAAAATGAATATGAAAACACCGCTATCAGGAAACATGAACTAGAGAGGCTCAAGGAAAATATATGAAAACAAATTACAGCCTTAGTACTGGATCGGTTTGGTGAGTAGCTGCTCAGGTCAAGGTAACCTTCCCTATCTGCGGTTCCATTATGTTCTCTTCTGTTCCACTTACCCGCGGGATGGTATGGCTTGAAGAGGTACCTCTCATCGAACACACCTTCCTACGGAAGGAAGATGTCTAGGTAACAAAAAGTATAAAAATACATTTCTTGATAATGTAACCACCATAATATAATCATAGAATAGGATTAGTGTATGAAAAATATGATCATGAATTTTTGGAAACGTGTAAATTAAAAGTTCAAGTTTATGCTTACTAAAAGCAAAATATAAAAATTTCATAACTTATCCCGAAGATCCCATCTCTATCCCCCTTGCGTGTGGGATAGACTAGGCTCGGATATTCTCAGGTCGAGAGTGCAAATATTGTACATAATAGTGTAAATGGCTTTACTGTTTTTATCTGATGGTCATATTAGTTCAAAATTTTACTTTATTTTATTTTATTGTTTAATTTTACTTATATAATATCCTTATTTCTTCATCTGCATAGTTAGATTACATTTATTTTATTCATCTTTACGTGTAGACATTTTATTATTATTTATATATTTTTTTTGTTGTCATTATTATTAATTTTTTTTAAATTTTGGTATGAACGTGATCATTTATCACTATTACTTAGTGCCCAACGTTGTAACGTATTTTAATTTTTTTTTGTAAATCATAATTTTTACTATCGAAAAGCAGTTTTCGAAATAAATAAAAATTCACCTTAATCGAGAAAGATTCAAAAGGGGCTACTAACTGGGAGTTGGTATGAATTCGCTCGCTTCTCCCACGCTCTGATGATCTTACCTTTAAAACATCCCCTTACTAACAAAAAAAAGATAAAAGATAATCCTTCCCGCCCCTGAAATCCTAGAATTAAAACATTTACTAATAACGCGTAGAATAGTCTTTAAAAAAAATTACTGAGATAGATCAACATTGAAAAAGTTTAAATGGAAATCGGTCTGTATAAATAATAAAATGTTAGTTTTTTTTTTCCTCCCTTCTAATTTTATTTTTACAATAATATATTTTTACTAAATCTAAATAGAACTTGGTCCTTTCTTTGTCACATGGCACTAGAAGGGGTTGGAATGGGTCCGCTGAAGCCGGAGGTCAAGAGCTGTTGGCCGGGAGGTACAAAAACGGGGAGGGACCGCTCCATTGGGATATATAAAATATATGAAACATTCTTTATATACTAGTTTCTTAACCACCAACGATTAACAGGAAGAAATGTAAACGGTCAAAAAATCAGTTTTACTGTTAATTTACACACTTGACCATCCCTTATTCAAAAAAGGGGGACTTTGTCAATTCTACTTCATAATTCCCAAATAACAATGTACTTATATTTTCTAATATTTCTTATAATAATTAATACTTCTTCTAAGGAACTTCTTCGATAGTTTCTGCAAGAACTTTTGGAACATTTATTCTAGAACTTTTATATAAATGATAACAAATTTAAAATTAAATATCACAAGCCAGTCATATCAATATTTACTAATAATATGAATGATGTAATGTAAACTATAAGGTCATAAATGAACAGTATAATTCAATAAAACATTATTTAATAAAATACTAAAATAAAATAAATAAAAATGATGTATTTTTTGAGAACAAATATCATTATTAATGAAGTATTTAATACATTATTCCATATTCGGAATTTTCACTGTCGGCCAGTACTAAGACTGCCACATTTTTTTTTTTATCATAAAAGTTCTATTTACACTTATTTATGTCAGTTTTAATAGACTTTGGTAGGAGTTATCTTTATTTCTTAGGACTCTTCGTTCTCAATAAAACTTTATAGGTTGTTTGAGGTTGGTTTATTGTTCGGAGACACAAGTTTCTAGAAAAATAGAAAATTATAGTTCATTGAATAGTGATAACAATAAATAAATGAAAAGGGAACTACAGTGGTTTCTTATGACATTTATGTTCATCACAAAAAATTTTTAATTTAGGGTTTTGAAATAACTATTTAATTTTATTTTCTAAAATTTCTTAAAATCAATATAAGTGATACTTCTTAAGATTTTTTTTTTTTATAGTGATATAAGAACTTTTTCCTTAGATATTTATTATAAAGTTCTTTTTACCTCTAAATTTGTATAGTTAAACTTCGAGAGCTTATGGCTTATAATAAAACGTTTATAATACAATTTTTTCTAAGATATTTTTATCTAGACCTTATAAATAAAATAATAATAACAAGATTTTTTTTATCACTTTTTATTATAAATATTCTATTAATATTTATTTATGCCAGTTATAATAAAGATTGGCTAGTTTTGTCTTGGTTCTCAATTTCTGAAGGCCACTCGTTCTCAATAAAATTTTGTTGGTCGAGGTTGGTTCAGTCTTGGGAGGTGTAAGTTTCAAGAAAATATTCTAAAGTCAGACTGCAATTCATATGAATTGAGATAGCAAGTAATAAATGAAAAATGAACCAAATTTATAGCTCAATAGGATATGTAGTTGAAAATTATAATTCTTAATTTCAGTCAATTCGTCAAATAAATTTTATTTGAGGGTTCCGAAATAACTATGCACTTTTATTTTGAAATATCTTATGATACATTTTCTTAGAAACTTTTTTGACAGTTTATGAAAGAACTTTTTTGTAAGATTTTTATTATAAAGTTAAGAGAACTTATATGTCAAAATTACACTATGGCTCGTTGTTCGTGTCTGCACGCTTTATTTAAAACTTATAGTTCTTTCAAGGGTAGCACTTTACACAGAAGTTCTATATAATAAACAATTTCTAAAAAGAATGTTAGTGAAGATTTGTAGAATAAGATTATTTATTAGAAATGTTTTATTCACAGGTTTTCGTTTCTATCAGTCAGTACTCCTTCCTATTTCAAATATTCTAGGAGGAACTTTTATTATCAAATCTTTTATAAAATACTTAAGATGCGAGCTTAATCAAAAGGGATTTTGTCAAAAGTTCTTTTGATATAAGTTATTAAGAAAACTCTTTGGTGAAAAGTTTTTTCAATAAAATATTCTTGTTGAACTTATATGTTAAAACTTATGATAAACAGTTAAAATGAACAGTTAAACTATTTTATTTTTTTTAAATGGTTATATTTTAAACAACGTATGGTACAATTAATGATTCCAGCCCTGTTTTATTTTATTTTTATATTTGCACCTGTAAATCTAGTTTACAATCAGCAAATGAACTGTACTATTCAGGTATGGCATGGGTTGGCATGAGGGAGACAGCACCCAGTGGTGCATTCTCCTGACGTTAAGTAAATTATTTGATTACACTAGGAGGTCCCACAACCAACTCCTCTTCAGCCTACGCCGAGTTACGTCAGTGTAAGCTGACTGTTTTAACTTAATTAGTTTGTTTAAACTTTAGTGCTTATCTCCCTTAGATCTTTCATTGAACAGTCAGCTAAAATAATTTCTCTGGATCAGATTAAATGTAAACGTGGCAGAATTGTGAATAGGTACAAACAGCGGTACCGTTTAACTTAGTGGAAAAATTCAATGCGGAAAATCGTCTCAACTTGTCGGATACTACTTCAAAAGTGAAAATTGGTTGAAACACATTTAGAGATATTTTGAAATGAAATAAAAATATCAAAATCAAAAATGAGAAGTTGAAAATACAAAGTACTTTTTTATTTTTATTTTTTTGCTGGAAATTTTGAAATTTTATTTCTTTTCAAATAGCTTAAGCCATTATTCTAATCATCATTGTTGACCGTTGGGTAATAAATCTTTTCTAATTTTAATAATTAACTTACCTAAAACATGCTACAAAATCCTGTCCAAATTGAATTTCAAGTACATTATATAAAGATGAACTAGATATTTTGTCGTGATGTCATGAATTTTTTACAAACAGTTTAAACGATAAGTTCTAACAAAGGATCTAAATGCCTGCAGAGGTTCAGAACGTAACCGCAAACCACAACTGTTTCTCAAGATATCTGCGAAGATGAACAATTGACCTATCTACGTCATTTGTTATTATCATCATCCACTTAATTTAATAAAGGCCAACTAATGAAATGATATGTTGTATTTTAATTACTACTTAATAATTAAGTATATTAATATTCCAGTAGCCATTAATATTTCATTATAATGAAGAAGAAATTGCATTTCTCTTATTTTAGCATATGTCTCAAACAAATGATCCTTCATCTATTGTATATTCGTATACCTCTTTGGAATTAATGGATAACTCGGCATATGAATTAAAAAGGTTAAGAAACGTACCAGGTAGAGAATCAGTGTATCTATTCAATATTTTCTATAAGCATTTTTATTTCTTTACTAGCAGACCCGGCAATATTTCGCAATTTGTAGATTTAGAGTTCACATTATCAGTCAGTTATTAAAAATATTATAATTTAATGAAAAAGTGACAAAATAGGTGACTAAAATTAATGACCTGGGCAGAAAACCCTGCAATTTTTTTTTAAATTGCAGGATGAAGTAAACCAAAATGGTTCCTATTAATCCCTCTATTTTCAATCCGCTGGTGTTCCTCAAGGTAGTATCCTCGGTCCCATCCTCTACACCGTCTATACAGCTGACATCCCAACAACTCCTAACACTATCCCCTTACCACGTATACTGATGATACATGTGTACTCACAATTAATAATAACCCTTTGATTGCATCCCAAACTCTCCAGTCCCATATCACAACCCTCGAAGAATGGTGCCGAAATTGGAGGATAAAAATATCAAATCACTCTTCGTCGTAAACCTGCCGACTGCCCTACAGTATACTTTAATAATGTGGCCCTTACCCCTGTAGAACAGATTCGTTATCTTTGACTACACCTTAACAAACGATTAACCTGAAATCCTCACACAAGACCGAAAAGACAGGAAACTGCACGTAGATTCCGACTATTACCAGCACTTATTCGACAAACGATCAAACTTCCAACTCATTACAAAAGACTGATCTACATGACAATAATAAGGCCCAACCGGACAAACGGAGTTGAGCTTTGGGGCTCCACTAAACCTTCGAATTCCTCTCGTATCTAATCCTTACAATCCAAATCCTTCGTAGAATCCTCAATGCTTCTTACTTTGTTACAAATAAAACCATCCATAAAGACCTAAATGTTCTTTATGTAACCGATCTAGCCCGAACCCGATATCATTCCTTCCATTATAAACTCCCTAACCACCCCACTAGTTTCTAACCTTGCTTCCTCTTCCATTCCTGGCAGTCCTCCGAGGCGCCTGAAAGAAGATGGCCTTGTGAACTTATATTGTAAAATTTTTTTAGAGTTCTACTACTGGGTGGTTTCTCTACATGCTGTATCATATCATTATGATCTTATTTCAAATTTGCTTGTTGTATTTTATATACAGTTCCAAATCCCAATAAATTAAAACAAATTGTAGGATCTGAGATATGAGGGGTGACTTTATATTTAAGATTTTCTTTAGGCCATGATATGGCTGAAACGTTGGACATTAAGGAAAGAATAAAGAGTATTATGAGACTTGACTTGGATACAAATTATTTCATTTAAACAATAATACCCATAATAGAACTCAATTAATTAGAAATCTACATAAAATTACCACTTCAAATATTATTAAAGAAATTTAATGAATTAACATAGATACACTCGTGCATTATTGTGAGGAAGAGCGTTAGTTGAAGGATAGGTCAGAGGATGATTTCGCAACTCACTCATAAAGATAGGATCCCCGGATCGGTTATATAATAGCTTTAGAAAGTGCATCTGGGCTATGCAGTTGTGCACCTTACCTAACCTAGCTTATCTAACCTCAGGTCGTTCAACCCACCACAATCACCTAGTAAATAGACTTTTCTATTTCATTTCAGCCATTTATCTGGAGTTATACCTTCTTCATCGGGGATCGTTTGAATCTCTGCAACACCTCCCTTGGCTAGAGGTGTTTATTGAGCGCAATAGTAGTGTCATTAGAGCAACTTGTCTTATGCAGCAAAACTGCATTCTTTGTCTTCCAATGAGGAAGGAAAAAAAAAGTGTGGGAATCGATAGTTTCTCAACGGTTCCGAGATTCATACACTGAGTCCTTGCAGAGGATAGACTAAAGCGGGCAGGAGTCGGATCAAATCAAAAGAAATAGATACAGTAGATATAACATAGATTTGCTTAACATACTAACAAAAGCCGGACCGAACTGAAAGTAGGAGAGAAAATGAAACATGACACTACTTTTGTAGTGCAGGCGAATTTAGGGTAGGATAAAACAGAAGAAAAAAATCGTCAACCTTTTTTCGATCAAGACAGGTACTTCCGTCTTTGTTTATTTATTATCTTTAATAATATTCTTAATATTTACTTTTTACTTTTTTCTATACCTTACCACATTTACTTCACCAATCTGTTTACCTCTTTACCATTTCTAACAAGTATTTTTCTACAATTTATTACTCTAGTTCAGTAACTACAATTTCATCACAGTTGGCTGGATTTATTAATAATTAGTTTCCCATCCACCTATATTTACACTTCCTTAACTTAAGCTTATAATTATTTCTTTTATATATTAAAAAAAAAGTTTTTTCTGCATACTTTCTTATTTTCTCTGTATATTTGTTTTAATGTTCTGTCACTTCTTAGAATGTTTGTATTTTGTTTTCATTTAGCCCTGAAAGTGGTGCTAGAAGTTGGTTAGCATCAAATAGTTTTCCTACTGATTTGCACCTCTGTTGACCGCCACCTTGACTATCATTCAGCAATCTACTTCATGCGGTATACTATCTCCTTCCAAGAAGAAAACAATAATTTAAGGTAGGGGAAAAATAATTCAATCATAAATAAATGTCAAATCCTATAATTTAATATACAACACTATTTATAAAAGATACTTTCTGAATATACTACAAAAACTCGGACCGACAGAAATTGAACAGTGTACAAAGAAATAGATACAGTGATTATAAAAGAGCCCTCTAAATATACTACAAAACGTTGGAGTGAGCGAATGAAATTAGAAAAGAAAATGAAACATGATCCCATTTCTTTGGGAGCAGAAGAATTAAAGTTAAGAAAAAAAAAGAAGAAGAAAAGAACTTAAAATATGGGAAAATACATTGTATAACGAATGACAATGATTTAATCTACAAAAATAAATGTCAAATACTACAATTGAATGTACTTCAAAATGTTTTAAGCATCTCCTCGATTATTGCTAGGAAAATTTTTGGCCTGTTTCAAAAACCGCAATTTATCATTTATGAAGGCCGCATTCATAAAGTATCTGAAGAATTTAGCAAATTACATAAAACGGCATTTAAGAGATTCTGAAAGAAACTTTACTTAATATGATTTGATTTATCAATTATCATGTTTTTACCACCGAAAACCTCAAATCTATATATAGATTTTGATTTGCGCCAATAACTTGAACAATTGGAAAAATACATATACTAATCAGTTAAACACTCTATGGGTTAAACATGGGACAAATATATCGTTCATTTTTGTGGATATGTATTAGTAGTTAAAGCAAGAGAGAATATCACATATTAAAGAAATAAAAGAAAAGTATTTGCAAACCAAGTTTTTTTTTATTATTAAATTATGAATTGGTAATAAAAAATGTGATATACCTTAAAAAATAAAAGTAAATTTGAAACTGAATAAATACATATATGATTCAAATGAAAAACGCCTTGCTTAGTAAAATGAAACTTAAATCTAACAAAAACTTCCCATTCAATACAACAAATTATTGTAAACTACGATAATCAGACCAATTCGGTCATATGGAATTGAGCTCTGGGGTTACCAAACCATCAAATTCCTCCCGCATCGAATCCTTACAATCCAAAATCCTTGATGCTCCTTATTACGTTACAAATAAACTCATCCACAAAGACCTTAACACCCCATTCGTTGCAGATTTGGCCCATAACAGCAATGAGTCTTTTCATTCAAAACTCCTTACCCATTCTAACCCATTAATTCTTAATCTTTCGTCCTTAACAATCCCTGATAATCCTCAGAGGCGTCTAAAAAGAAGATGGCCACGGGACCTTCTAATTTAAATTAATGTTGACTGGACCCTACCATATTAATGATACCTGGACCCTACCATATTAATGATACCTGGACCCTTCCATAAAGCACTTTAGAATTCAGAAGTGGATTCGACTATATTAGCTAGGGGACCAGCACAAGCTGGATTTTTAACAGCTTCAATTTTTCTTCCCATTCTTTCATTTAGTTTCCAGGGACGACCTTTGCGCCGATTATTAGCAGTTGAGCCTTGTTCTTCATATCTCTTAATCACGTACCTTATAGAAGACCAATGAAGACCCAATAAATCTGATATTTCGTGATACGATTTTTGTTGGTTGTGCAATAAAACTATTTTGTCGTGAGTGACGGCACCCAATTCACTTGTTTCAGGTATTATTGAGCAGGTAACAATATGTAGATCTTATAACAGTTCAAAAAAACTAATAGGAAAGAACAGAATTATACTCTAGGAAATAAACAAACACAAGATTACAATCAGACCTTTGTATTTATGTATAAAATAACTTTTGTATTCATGTAAAAACAAATAAAGTATACAAGTACTCTTTTTCTGGCGTTTAAAAATAAATATAACAATATTTAAATATTTATTTATTATGATCCATGGAACACACTCTCACTACCACATATGCTGACGACAGAGCCGTTTTAGCTAAGCATGGCGACCCAGCACAAGCCTCAAAGCACTTACACATACACTTAGCTCACATCCATGAATGGTGTATCAAATAGGAAACAGCGATAAACATTGAGAAACCAGAGCAAATAACTTTTACCCTCCGTCGTGGTTTATATCGTTTTTCTAAACGAACGTTTAACCAAGACAGACACAGTAAAATACCTTGGATTAACATTGAAAAAACGACTTACATGGACTTCCCACATTAAAATAACAAAACAAAAGCGTCCGACTTAAATTATTATTTCATCTTTAATATAAACGATAAAAATTACCATTTTTGGAAAAACTAAAGATTTATGCTTACCTTCTCAGACCAACTTGGACTTACGGTGCACAAATTTAAGGATATGCCCAAAACACTAACTTAGTGAAAATGCAACAAATTCAATCAAAATTACTCAGACTGGTCTGTAGCGCCTCCTTCCCCATACATCAATTACAAGAACTTACACAAAGACTTACAAACTCCCTACATACAAACAACCATTAAATGATTATATAAACGGTTTCACAACACACTTCCAATACCCTCTAACCCTCTAATTCAAGGACTATCAACACGGGATTTATCAGTTACGAAACCACGTTTACGAAGGAGCTGGAATAGAGACCTCTTAAATTAATTTTTAAATTTCAATTTTATTGGACAGGTATCATTTCAACACATCTCATTCACTGGTTGAAAAATATTATTTAAGGTTATGAATTAAATAAATAAAGTATATATATATGTTTATGAGTATATTATGTTTATTATATATTTGTATTATGACCAAAGATTTCAATTGAATATATACTGTCATTTAATAAGCTTCGATTATACTTCCTAAAGGGTAAACTGAAATGAATTTTTTTAAATATTTCAATTCATTATAAAAAGAAAAAACAGGATGTGCAAGAACTATTTCCTCACTGAATCGCATCAATGAGGAATAAATTGTATTCAATTATAGTCGGGAATGAATTCATGATTTTTTAAATGGCATCTTTTTTTAAATTCCAAATACGACATTCGTACATCGAAGAAACAATTATCAGAAACTATTACTTTTTAAAGATACACTAGTAAAAGCCGAAATTTAATTTTGAGATGTATCATCAGTACAAATCGAATTTAGTATTTAGTTACAATGAAAATTTAGTTTGTTTTGAAGTAAAATTGAGTTTTATCGGATCGATACTTCAATAAAACATTCAACTACAAACTGTAGTAGTGCTTTCAAAGTTTTATGAATTTTGTATTAAGGAACCAAGGAATCAATTAAGGGAAAATCCCAGAGTAATGATTTCTAACTCATTTAGGCTCTTCAAGGAGGAACTGATAAAGATAAAAAAACAAAACTATTAATTTCTATCCCCCAAAAAATACTCCCTTCGACTTATTGGTTATTACCTACAGAAGTGAGACTATTTTTTATAACTTATTAGCAGAACTACCAGTCCTTTGGTTATATTTGAGCATTAAACATTAATTGAACAATTTTGAAAGTTTGATATCAAACTTGAATACACAGACGAAGTAATAATAAGTGACCATAGTAACACAAATGGTAACAGCAAACATCGCTGTATAATTGTTAATACCGGTCCAATTTAGTTGTTTTTTTCTTATTATGTTGGTATATCACATAAAATATGAATAGTTTTTATACAATAACCCTCAATGTGATTCCATATTAGTATTATATTGAAACAATTCAGACTAACTGACCTATTAATAAAGTGTGGTTAAAGAATTTTCAGGAGTGAAAAAAAATTGATATTCGTTTTTAGCACCTCAAGAAACCCTTAAATACAAATTTTCCATTAAATTGGAAAATAAATTTTTTTGGCCAAAAAATTTCACATTACATCACACTCTGATTACTTTAAAATTAAAAAAAATATAAATGACTTTAACACTACTCGACCAATTTACACCAAACCTGGCAGTGGTTTAGGGCACTACAAACTGCACCAAAGGGTACAAACAAACCTGATGTACAAATCAATATAATAATAATATTCTTTATTCATTCTGGGATCGATCCCTTTAGAATAATATACATGCGTTAAAATTAGGCTTTAGAGCCTTCGAGTAAAATTCAAAATAAAAATAAAATTATAAAAGGTTATAAAATAATGAATTTGAAAAGATAAAAATGAACAAAATAATTAACAGGATATATATAAAATTATATAATAAAAAATAAGATGATAAACACTTCTGATAATAAATAAAAAGAAAAAAAAAGATAAATAATCAAAAACAGTTAAACTGAAAATAATACAAGGTAATAATAAATAATAAAAGGTACAATTCCTGCTAATATACATATTTACAAGTATAAACGAAAATCTGAAACATAAAGTACAGAAAATATATAAACCTTTGAAACTTTCAATTGTTATTCTTCCGGGATCGGGTGGGCTGTAGGTGGTCGAAGAAACGGGATTTGAAGATTGGAAGGGTATTAGAACAACGAGTAATATAATTTAAATATAGTTTAAATAGGAGACAGTAAGCTTTCCACTGATTATATAAACATAGCTATAGGATAAAATGCAGAGGAGTTATGAAAGTCTATATGAATAATGGTCACAGGAATAAAAAAATAAAAAATCCAAATAAATCAAGATGGAAATGTACTAATTCTTAATTTCTTTGAAAAATGGCATTTGAGGGTTTCAGATGACGCTAAAAACGAATATGATTTACTTTTTCATAAAAAAGAAAAAAAAAATGTTGATCTACTTTACTGAAATCCTCATTATGTTTTTTAAATTTTTAATGAATAAGAGATCATTTAATAGAATCATTAATTTTTTTTTTCATTCTTAAGAAAGAGAAAAATCGATTGACATATAATAACCATGAAAAAAATGTATACCTTTTGAGCTATACGCTAAAAATGCCTAATTTTGTTTAAAAAAATTGTTTGCGGAAAAAATCGGGCCATTCTATATTCTTCCCGGAAATATCCTGTAAATTTAGTAAATCCCCATCACCACCGTATGAAAGGTATGGCAGTCCATAAAGGTCCAACAAACAAAAATTCATTTGTATATACTTATATACAATCATTTTTTTCCACATGATAATAAGGGTCAACTTACCATAGTGGAAACTGCCAAGGTTAGAAAGGGTAAGGGGACTCAAATTCAGACAGGTCAGCCTGTAGGGTACGGGGTAGCAATCAATATGCACTGTTTTAGGAGAGGGGGGCCTGCCAAAAGAGTACCTCGGTCGTCATGGTAACTGCTCCCGTACCTTATTATCTCGACCCACAACCCTCCTAACCGGGGAACCGTTCTTCTTTAGGGGTCAATATATTCTTTCAGGACCCTCAAATAAAGAACATGATAAATTTTTAAAAATTTATACTCCAATCGGAAATTGTAGGTATATGCAAGTAATTTAACCATAACCAGTATTTTTACATAATAAATATTTAAAATGTAAAATACCGCCCGATTTGTAATAAACAAGAATGTAACTCTTCCCTTCCCTCCCCGCCCCCGAAATCATAGAATTTGTCCCGAGCTTTTATGAAACCTTTCAAGGTGCCTCTACACGTTTGCCAAACTACAGCAAATTCGCTCATGCACAAGAATGCGGATCAGTTATTTGTATGGGACAAGTTGGTCTGAATTGTGGCCGGGCACAAATCACTCGCTTGTGGAGCATCGTTTGCTTTCGATTTTCATTGTTTTAGAACTGAAAACAAATGAATATTTGTGCTTTCCGTATTTTATGTTCAAATACATTAGTTAAAATTTTTTTAATAAACTTTAGCTGTTTATTTATGGTTCAACATAGCACAAATATATATTTCTTTTACATAAAATGTATGTCAAGATAATTAAATTAAAAACGAAGGTTGAAGGTTATTTAATACTAATTATATGATTTTTTATCATCTCACAGCCAACATTCCTGATATTTATGTTTCCTCTCATTTCGGTTATCTTTGTTTTGGTCATTTTCAAAAAAAAAAAAAAAAAAGGTAAATCGAATGTACAAGCCGAAAATAAGAACAAGACAAGTGTTATTCCGACGCTTGTTGCTTCCTTTGTTTACCAAGCATTTGTGAAAGTCATGGATTGACGGCAAGTGGTAAACGTAAATCCAGCATAAATAATGTTTTTTCAGCACAAAAAAACAAGTGAAACAGTGTTTGAAAAATAAAAATTTACTTTAATCGGACAAGATTGAAAAATAAGCTAACACTGGTAATCGGAATGATATGTTATCTTCACAGACATTTATTTTTCAAGTTGAGTATTCGGAATGAAACTTGGTAGGACTTGATGAATGAAGTATCTTTTGGTAGTGAAGTCGACTTAGTAACCTCTTCCAGTTCGTCTACAGCGAGTGCTCTTGCTCTAATATTTTCAATGGAAAGGGTAACGAGTCCTGTAGGATTAAATCGCAAAAAAAAAAAAAAATAATGTTAACAATTTCTTTGTTTAATAATAATTTTAACTTCATTTTTTTTTTTTATTTATCACACAATATACATTCGGAAATTTATTACTAGATAACAACTGTTATTCGTAAAAGAACATATTAATTTCAATAAAACTTTTTTGAGACTAAAAAGCTTCCAATCTGAATGTACCTTATTCCAAACCAATACACACACCAATATCTACATTACTTGGAAAAATAATTGCTTTACACTAAAAAAAAAAAAAAAATCCAACATATTAATTGTATCCCCTGGTCCGAAAGTATAATAATGCAGCTGTGAAGTTTATGAAATTTACCTTATCACGTTGGCTCAAAAATGATTAATAGATTTTTGTAAATCGACATAATTGAACTTAAAAATTTGCAAAAGAAGAATTTTGTAAATAAACATCTTTTCATAACTTTATTGGAATTTACAACAGTACATTTATATATATACATCCAGAAAATTTATATTATATATTATAATAAAATTTTTGTTTATAATGGCATGTAGAGAAACTACCCATTGATAGCACTAGAGTCAAGTTCACAAAATTTTACAGTTACGTCATTATGCTTCCCGAACAATGATATGTCACCTATGATTATTTTTTTAAATGTATAATTATGCCTCTATTATATAAAAACTTTTTTAATGATTACTGAGTAATATTTCATTTTAAATTGAAATACAAATTATAATGTTGGAATAAAAACTTAAAATTTATTCTTTTTTCCAAACTATATTGAAAAAAATAATACAATCTTAACTATAGATTACATTTAAATTGAAGTAATACAATTTGAACAGCAAGTAGTAAAATCAAATGATCAGTTGTATAGTTAGTGAAATGGTGACGGGGGAGGGGAGAGAGGGTACCCCTATTTTACTATAAAGTACAATTTAATTTTAAAATGGTTATTTTACAGTTGAGTAATTATTATTGATAATAAATCAACAAATATGATAAAAAGGTACATGTAGATGATGGGGGACCACGAGTGGCAGTTATGAGAAAAACTGTCCTATAACATTTTTTATTAGTTCTATGTGTACTTCTTTCGTAGGTTCCTAAATATGAGAGCCGTCTGTAGCTCAGGTGGTTGAGGCGCAGGACTTAATAGCAATCTGAGAACTGCGGATGGCGCCGGTACGAATCCAGCCTAGGGCGTTGACTTTTTCATTAAGTGGCGGTATTAAAAAATGAAAAACTTGACCCCACCATGGTTGGAATCCGTTGGTCACCCGTAGATAACATCTCACCGTATGTCAGAAATGTCCTGGAAGTGGGTAAAAAAACAAAGTTACTTCTTATGAGATTTTTGTGAATTTGATTAATTTATTTTTGAAGTTCTCATCTGCAGTCTCTGAAGTTATTTGCATTTATAATGTACCTCCTGAGTTATTGTAAAGAAAAACGAAACTTTCTTTCCTCAAACTTCTGCAGTTTTCGAAAATTTTCATCAGACATAATAATGTCATTAACGTCAATATTTTGGACGTTCTGATTCTCTGCGAAGTGAATATTGCAGTCCAAAACGAAGAACAGTTTATCATATCAAAGCTTATAACGTAATTCCACTTTCGGATGAAACAGGACCAACATAGAATAGAACTCGTAATATGAACTTGAAGATATGTGCAATCATTATAAAATTTAGACAAGACATAACATTATAGTAGGGAGTGCAGGCATTGTGCAGTAGAACGGCCCTAGCAAAGTTGCATAGTACTAAATAAACCTTTCTAAACGTTTCAACATCCTTCACCTTTCTTCTGTCGGCATCCAACACAATCTCTTTCTTGGAGCCTTTTCGTGGTAGTGGATGCCTGGTATGCTGGGTACGAGATGGTACATTCGGCCTGTTACACATGTAACGATATGTAAGCAAAAAAATGAATTCTCTTTAAAACAGTTTCTGACCGCAGGACTGCAGGATTACACAGACACAGGATTAACATATCATTTGGTAATTTTATTAAACGATAATAACCAACACATTCCAGAAATATTTAATTACCTTAAGAAAACAAATATGTACGAATACGTTTTTATCACATAAATTAATTTCACTTACCGAAATCGAATAGATATATATATTTCTGTTCCTTTTACCTCTCAATTTTTATTTGATTTATTTTTTTTAATTGTTGAGGAGAAGAAAAATTCCAATTAGAATATATACTATTTTATTTATATATGTTTCTTAATATTAATATATGCTATTAAATCAGTTTATACATTCTAGTATTGATATGATGATATTAGAAATCTTCCCGAGAGGTCAGTAAGTATGCACAGGCAAACATCACCTTTGCTGTGGATTGCCTTATATTACATTGAAAAAAAAACTTTTCTGAAACTCAATTCAATATCTTTTAAATATTTTCTCCGTAATTTATCTACACCAAATAAAATATATAATTATGAATTTACCTCGAAGCAAAACCAGATAATGAAATTTTATTTGATAGATCTGAGATGGAACCGACAATTTTTTAAAAAAAATTTTAATAAACGTTTTGCCATAAATTATTTTATTTTCAATTTTACTGCCCTAGTTTTAGTAAAATATGAATTAAAGCATCTAAGCAAAAATGTAGGGACAATAATATGAGCTCGGAATGATTAGAGAAGGAGAGGAAATGTTTAGTTTCGAAATCTATAATTATAAATAATTATGACATGTTAAAGTTGTTGTAAAATTCTACATTTTTTTTTTGTATTAACACTTTTGTGTGTTAACTAATGTAATAAAATTTCTAAAAAGCATATATTTATAACTATAATATTTTTTCACCTACGTGATCCATTTAAATAATATGAAGCTATCTCGAGATTCATAAAAAAATATTGAAATTGATATAGGCATCATTACAAAAATAATATTTAAACTTTAAATGCATTGTGAAAACAAGATGTATACATTTATATTGTATCTTGGAAACATATTTATTAAAATACATACAAGTTTAACAAATTCCAACGACAAAATTAACAACAAAATTTGATTTTATGAGATGTAAAATTTATAAAAGTTTATATAAAATCATTATAAAAGTTTTTTCCATGAAACCTTTTAAACATTAACTTAATTACATATTTATGAGATAATGAAGGATGAATTAATATTGAATGTTTTAACAGAATAAGTCTCTAAAGCTTCATTAATTAATTTCTTACGAAAGATTCTCTTAAAATTGGATTATATTAAAAACTAAAAAGCCTTTCGCTTTTCTGAATACCTAAAAGAAGAAGAAATATGGAAATTGGACAAACATTATTGAGATATCACTTAATATGAATAAATAAATTATAGGCTATCGAAGTTCAGACAATATTTTTTAACTGCTGATCTATTGTGGCCAAAAATGTTTAAGTACACATCGTTTTCCTGAGATGTTGAACCGTTTTGTAATTCATTTAATGTCTTTAGAAGGGGTTATTTAATGACTTGGAAAAAGTAAATTTATCTTGCAATTTATTATTATAGTATACGATATACATACATCGTTTTATATAGTGTCGTATTAATTATATTATTTTTACTAGATTTTCGTAAAAATAAAAAGATAATAAAAAAAAATATTTATTTTTCTATTTTTCACATGTATAGAACATGCCCAGATAAAACTTCTTTTACTAAATCGCAATTAGATTATTTAGTTATAATTAATAAATCGATTAAGCACTTTAACTTATTGTAAGTTTGTTTTGTAAGCACAGACACAAATATCTACTGATTATGAAAGACAAAGATTTTATTTTTATTTTTAGTGGATCGACAGAAGCTTGTAGATTACTATGTCAATACCAAATTTGTTAACATTATAGAACAATCTATCAAAAAAATAAAAAAATGTTTTTACCTTATTTTTTTCATTTTGTTTTTGTTTATTATGGTGTTCACAAAAAAATATGCTGCTTGATGTTCAGTTTTATTTAAAGAAGGGAAAAAAATGAATTATGTTATACAAAAAAAAATTAGAATATAAAAGGGTAGATGTTCCCGCTGGGGTCAAAAGAACTCAAATAGTAATTAAAAAATTTATTGTGAGCTAACGTTTCGCCCAACTTTGCAGGGCTTCGTCGGTGCTTCCTGAATGAAGGAAAGCTCAAGAACGTTGACACACAATACATAGTTTAATTACAATTAAAATTAGAATATTTATACATCACCTATTACAAAATGCAGGTCACTATCGTTAGTACATTTTATAAACTATACCCAGGGTTTTGTTCTAAATACAAATAGGTCTTACGCGTGACTCGTGGCAATCTTTTTAGAAGTAATAAAGGAATTATTTGTAATTTCTGTATAAAAATAATGCACAAGTAAAGTTTTGTTTAGGTCATTCGTTATCAGTGAAGGACGAATAAATGATTTATTATAAAATTTGCACCTATTTACTTCTCATAATTATTATACATATTTAAGTACAAAATAATTTTGTTTTCAAATAAATATTAGATTATAAATGTATAATTATTACTTGAAAATAATTTTCTGTCACAAGCAATATTCAAAATAGCTTATTACGGTATTTAGAGAAGTAAATTTTTCTTCAGTCAGTTGGGAAACCGGATAAAAATAGATAAGAAATTTTAGATTCTGACCAAATCACTTCCTTGCACAATCTTTTAACAGTACTTAAAAAGTACTGCACCTCTCACCCTTCATGGGTAGGAGTACAGATGCATTTATAATTTTTTATTTATTGTGTATATTATTTAAAATAAAAAATCAATTGGTCAGTTCAATATGAACATATCCATACATTTTTAATTAAATATATTAAAAAATTTTCTACGTTATTTGTATGATTTTCGGTTAATGGTATATTCGTTTGAAATAATTGAAAAGCTAAGCTTAAGAAAACACTATGAGAAATTAAAAAGGGTGTTTTGAAAAATATTTTAAAATACTCCTTTGGCCTTGCACATTTTTTCTATAGCTTAAAAATGAAATAGTTTTTAAAAAATTGAATTTCAGCATCCATAATAGGAATATAAAATCATTAAATACAATTAGCTTGCTCATAGTTATTCAATTAATGGCAAACATCGGAGTAGTTCAGTAATCTATATATGTTTGCATAAATGAAGTGATTATATAATTTAGTGAGTTTAATTTAATTCATACAAAGTTAGACAAGTTTTTCATGCATCAATATTAAAAATTAAACTATAAAGTTGATTATTGCAAGATTTGGGTATTTTATATACATTTTGGATTGTTACAGGAGCATTTTTGGTTTTTCAGTGTTTTACTGTACCATTATCAGGTTTCTGATCATAGGTGTAATGGATCGTGGCTTAAACTTTCGATTAAGATTATATCAATCAGAGTAATAAATTTTAGCAATGCAATACTGAATTTAATCCTTGATAAGTATGCATGTGTATACATGTATATATAATAAAATATCTAAATATAAGTAAATAAAAATATTGTATAGACAGACAGCTGTAGAGAAGGGAGGGAGGGATGCCCGCTCGACTGGCCATTGTCAAGTTTGGCCGCTGACCTAGAAACCGCACACTTTCACTCAGCACACCGTCAGTATTAAAATACTCAACGCTACCCAAGAGGCCTTTCCTAATTCACTTCTCCTATAGTGTCCTATAGCCTCTACCTACACTATAATATAATAATACATCAAATTATACCCTGACTGATCTCTTGCAACATTTGCTTTATAAAAGATTCCACTTTACCTTGCAATTTTTCAAAATTATTTACCGGAGAAAATATGATTGAAAAAATGAATAGGCGAACAAGAAATGACAAAAAAAAATTCTAACATGGTTCCTCTGTTCATTATATTTATAAAACCTCCTTTTTTTTTTCTCATTTGGATTTTATTTTTTGTATATGGTTTTAATATTTATTACTTTTTTATACATATTTATTACTTTTTATATATATTCATTAAAGTTTTATGAATTATTTTTATCTTTTACATATTTTTTTTTTATTATTTAGTATATACATATTGTTATATTCATCTAAATAATTATTTTTTTGTTTTTTTGAGATTTTAATTATTATTAATATTTAAATTATAGGACTATTAAGTCCTTATGTGCGAAAATACGATTTTTAGATTTTCAGGTGTATATATTGTCACTTAATTAAGTTTATATATTGTTACTTATTTAAAATGTTAATTATATTCTATGTTTGTTATTGACAGTAAAAAAAAAAAGAAGAAAGATGTATTGGGTAAAGAGTGAAAATATATATTAAAAAAAATATTGAAAGAAGATAGTTCACAGTATGAAGTAGATTGGAGGAAGAAAGTCCGGGTGGCGGTCAATAAAGGTTAACAGTGTACCTCATTAGGGTAATAGAAAAGCACTCTTATCAGCCCTGACGAAGACCTGCAAAGAGGGACGAAACGTGGGTTAACAATAAATAGTTTTTTGTTACTATTTTGAAATCTTTATTGACCACCATCCGGACTATCTTTCTCCAATATAAACAAAATAAAGTATAGGAAAAAAAAATAAAAGAACAAAAATGATAAAACAAAAAGTCATATATTACAAATCTACTCTAGAGAGGTAATGAGGTAAGTTAAAGTAATGTTAAGGAGCATAAAAAAAAGAGTAAAGATATATTGGGTTATGAGAGAAACTATTTAAAAAAATAAAATATAAAAATAAAAAATAAAAGAACAAAAATGAAAAAAAAAAAAAATCATATATTACAAATTTACTCACTACATTTATATTTTATAAAAAATTTATCAGACTGATTATCTGAGATATAAGTATGCTGGGTATTTAGCAATCTAATATTACCATTGTCAATGAATATAAGACAGAATGTATTATTACACAATAAAAAAAAATCAAATAATATTAATTGACTTACGCTGAAAAATTATAATGCAGTGCGCGCATCGCAAAACATTCACTTACCACCATCCATTTTTATTACAATAATAATGAGGCATGATTAATCATTTCGAATAAATAAAATTAATGGGGAACCATATTGAAAATTCGGCATTTAGGACTTGGAAGACTTTCTATCAGTATGATATCAAGATAAAATTAATCATTTGAGTGTACATTGATAGAACAAATTTAATTAACATTTTTGGAGCCGTTTTCATAAAAATAGTGAAAAAATATAAAATTGATTATATAAAGTGGCACTAAAAGCATAAGATGATTTTTGTGAAAACAAATCGCTATGACTTCCCAGTCATATTATGATAAATATGTAATTTTAGCTTCTTTTCTTTTTTGAGCTAAGCTGCTCAAAAGAATCATAAACACGCATACAATTTAGAGAGACTGTAGTAATTGGACTGAAAGTACATCAAAATGTGGATTTCTGTTGAAAGGTCGGATATAAAATATTTGAGATCGAAAATCATATTAAAAGTTTTTATTATTTGAGAATTGTCAAGATGGAATTATATTAAGATAGTAAGGAGAAGACAAAACTCAAAGATTTACAATTCGAAGTCAATAACTGCCAATTTAGAATTCATTAGAACTTAAAACTAAAACTAAATAATATTTAATAAACAGTCACCATATATCTCTTATTATTGTTTCTTTTTTCTCCTATTTTAAGTATATATTTCTAAAAATAATTATATTTTCTTTATATATTTCTATAATTATATCTTTTTACTCTTTTTGAGACGGGTTATATTTAATTTAAATTATTTTTCTGCATATTTTTATCAGCTAAGTGATTGTCAATATTTCAAGGGTAATGATTTGTCATTTGACAATAAAATTTAAAAAATGAGTCAGTTTTGACTTATCCAAAAAATCATTTTTCGCATGAGTAAACAGAAGTAGTACATGAAATTTCATTAAACTTAAACTGGACAATGTTCACACTAATCTCCTAAGTTTTTCAAACTTTGGACAAAACTGGAAAAGCCGTTTTCAAAACTTAGATGTATCATGAGAGGCTCTTCCTACCTATCCAAACCATACGTTTGGACCTTCGTAAGCGAAACTAGAAGATAATATCCAATGAAATGAATAGACTATGACAAAACTAATCCCCAACATCCTACTAAATTTGGGCCGAACAAAAAAACGACTCGCCCGGTTTTTGAAATATAGGTATGTCTAGGAACATATGTTTACGCATTCATAGGCGAAAGTAATAGACAGCATTTGATTAAATCAAAGCTGGATCAACTAGGTACTAACTTACAAAGTCCCTGAAATATTCTTCAAAACTAAAGATTCCATAGATTACAAATTTGACTAGACAACCAGACGCGAAACCAAATCTGTACCCCGATGTTTGAAATATAAAATACGAGTGAAAATGATGGAATATGGAGTTATAATTTTTATATAACAACCAAAATTATCCAAATTAGTCTCAAAGTTATTATGCCTAGCTAAATTTAATACAATTAAAATAAACCTGTATTTTCACTTTTAATAATAATTTCTATCCTTCACACTTTTTAAATTTTGAATTTAATTTTATCATAAACTTATGACAACACTATTACTATTAACCTTAGGTATGACAAATACACATTAATATTATCTCTGTTCAGTTGACTTGCGCATAATAACCTACAAATTTTAATAAATCAATGTAGGGCTGTGATACTAAAACTAACATTGTCCTTGATGATGGTTGGATAGGCCGAAACGTTGGACATGCAATATATTTTAATATCTAATAAGATCGTTGAGACTAATATGGATAATTTTGTTTATTACTAATAAAACTAACAGTCACGAAAAAGATAATAAAAGTAACTATAATGCTACAATTTATTTTTAATTTCTACCAGGATACAAATCTTCCATACCTTCGGTAGTAAAAGAAAAAGAAAGAAAGAAAAAATATTTGAATCAGATTTTTTTTTTCGGCTTTGTCAATCACTGTACATTTCAAAAAATATACATTTTTCCTCAGTGTTAATAAATTATGAAGATGTGACCTTATGAAAACATCAGCGGCCGCCGTTTTGAAATGTTGAATTCCATGGTCGATTACAAAAAAGTTCAGTTAAGGAAAGAAATGAACTAAATGGAAAAAAACAAAAACACATTTAACCAGCCGATCAGAAATATAGGAAGGAAACCCAGATCCCAAGTCCCATATTAAATAAGGAACGTTATTGTGATATTATAATATAACGCATGTATGAAGTATAATAATGTTTATTTCAGAAAAAAAGGTCCATTTTCATAAATTATGTTTATTAAGTAACATAATAATTGAGAGAGTAGAAACTATGCTTTAGAGAATTCGATTGATTTAAATGTTGTTTCCATTATACTTTTAAAGATTTGATATCTCTAAAAGGAGCACGGGGATTTTACGCTATTTTCCTTATTGAATCTCATAGATGGAAAAGATTTTAGCTGAGTGTTCAGGAAAATTATTTCTGACATGACCAAGACATTAAATTAATAAAATAACGTTTTAGAGAAGGGTATGAAATATCAGGTATTTTTCAATGGGTAGTTAGTGAAGTTAATCGTACCTACCTATTAATTGTTAAGTAGATTATTTTTATAAGTATAAAGATGTTTTTTTACGTAAAAATTTTTAATTATTAAAAAAAAAATTCAGATTGTTACTTTGACTCTAATATATAATGAATAACTTAATTGAGCAACCGGTTTTGCGATTCTACAATAACTAATAATTAATGCAATACATACAATAATGAATTAATTTATAGAACTTCCAATTCAACGAAGTGATAATGGAATATTCCAATATGGACTAATGTATTGTATTAGACTTTATATAATATTATTTACATGGATTACGAATCAACAAGTAAAACAATTATCTAATTGCTCCAGGGTGGAAAATTGAGTTATATCAATTGTCTTGACATATATTACACATCAGGTGGTAATATATTTTGAGTATGTGTGCTTTTTTAGATTTTAGTAAATATAGAAACCTGAACAGTTATTTTTTTTTTTTACTATTCCCAACATTTTGAGCACACACATGCTCGAATCCAAAATTTTTGACGATTGTAATACTTCTACGTACTACATATACCATACATAGATAAGTGAAAGTAGGAGGGCTCATATTTGGTTAAGTATTGACGACATAAGAAATCATTAAAGAATACATCACTTGTAGGAGGCGATGCACCGCAATCATTACTCAAAACAAAACTTACGTAAAAACAAACTATTTGCTATTCACGAGAACTATATTGCTCACCAAAAACCCTGAATTGAATCATAATGAAGTCCTGAGAGTGACAGATAATTTAATAATTATTCGTCAGACAATGTTGCTGAATCATATTTGAAGTATTTTTATTCTAACTAGAAAAACTAGGACAAAGAAATAAATATATAGGCAACTCTTACAGTAAATCAAATGATTGATCTAAAATCATGAAAAGTTGAAATAATTTTTAACAACCTATTCCATTATCCAGCAATGTCATCCTGTGGTGGACGCTGTCTCGTCTTCTTTGGAGAACGGAATGTACTGCTTGGGAGTCTTTTTCGATGTAGGACAGGCTTTTGATCGAGTCTGACACCCAGAACTGCTTTACAAACTCCGTAAATTCCTACCTCCTACATACTTTCTCATCATTCATTCCTTTCTCATTGATAGATTATTCCAAGTAAACCACAATGGTTCCTATTCATCCCTCTATTCTCAGTCCGCTGGTGTTCCTCAAGGTAGTATCCTCGGTCCTATCCTCTACACCGTCTATACAGCTGACATTCCAACCAATCCTAACACTATCCTCACCACGTATGCCGATGACACATGTGTGCTTGGAGTTAATAATAACCCATTAATTGTATCCCAATCCCATACGATAGCCCTCGAAGAATGGTGTCGTAATTAGAGGATTAAGATAAGTATAAATAAATAAAGATAAATCAAATCACCTTTACCCTTTGTCGTAAGCCTACCGACTGCCCTACAGTTTCATTTAATAATGTTAACTCTCTTGGACTACATCTGGACAAACGATTAACCTGGAATCCTCACACAAGACTGAAAAGACAGGAAACTCCACGTTGATTTCGACTATTAAAGCACTTACTAGACAAACGGTCTAAACTTCCAACTCATTACAAAAGACTGATCTACATGACAATAATAAGGCCCATCTGGACAAATGGAGTTGAGCTTTGGGGCTCCACTAAACATTCGCATTCTTCTCGTATCCAATCCTTACAATCCAAAATCCTTCGTAAAATCCTCAATGCTCCTCACTTTGTCACAAATAAAATCATACATAAAGACCTTAATGTTCCCTATGTAACCCATCTAGCCCGAACCAGATACCACTCTTTCCATTATAAACTCCCTAACTACTAATGTAAAATGTCATTAGAGTGCTACCAATGGGTAGTTTCACGCCTGTAACACTCCATTTTAACTAAGATCAAATTTACTGAATGTATTAGATAACATAAGTTGTTAATTTCAATAAAGATATTAAAAAAAAATTTTAAACTTACCACAATAGATATCGTCTCATTCGTAAATCAATCGTCTTTTGAAAATTGATATATTATACCTCTAAAAAAGGCCATAATATTTAAACAATTATGATGAAATCACTTTAAAATATATTTATTATAATAAAGTACTATTAATAAACTTATATAATCTATATTATTATTGTATAAATATTTGATTATGGGGCAACCAACGGACGAACAGAGTTAGCCTGTAAAATACGTAGTTACGTAAAATAGTTGTTATTTTACAAGAATAGTAAATTGAAAATCATTTATATAAACCAATAACAAAAAATACACCCAAGCTGGGATATCTACATTCCTTATACTTAAAAAAAGTCCCTTCAAGGTCTGTGGACTGTAAAACCAACCGAGGAAAAAAAAAAAAT
>NW_027114151.1:0-801 GCF_000696795.3 Halyomorpha halys
TACTCGTACGAATTAAATAAAATATAAAAATATTTTTAAAAAAATCATACTTCAATAATTAATTTATTATTGGAGAAGTTTGTCGGGGGGGGGGGGGTGCGGTCAGCAAAGAATAATATAATAATATAACATAATAAACAAAACTAACCTGAAACTCAGGTCGAAACGTCGCCATAAAATAAATATGGTTTTGTTTATTTATGTTGTTCTTTGCTGATCGCACCCCCCAACAAACTTCTCCAATCATTAATCTATGGCCAACTATTTACACCACAATAATTAATTTAAACGATTGTAAAAATATTAGAAAAATAAAATATCTATATTTAAAAGATCAGGGAAACAGGAATAAAATAATTAAAATTTTGATCTATCTAATCAGTGACTAAATTATTTTTTTATTTGATCAGATTTATTATATTTTTGATATATATTTATATTTTTATTTATACACATGATAGAATTTTCTTTTATTTATATGTTTCTTTATTGTTATTATCACTTATTGTTATCATTAATATTTTTCCTCTATTTTTTCTGTTTTTTTTTTTATTTTTTTGTCTTATTTATTCTTCAACTTCTGTATTTATTGTAAGAGAATGAATGAATATTTCAACACTAATACTTAATGTCCTTAATTTGTGGCAGATTGTATTAATTATCTTCAATAAATATTATATTTTAGAAAAGAAAATCGTAAAGACGTAATTAAATAAATCCTGTAGCGTTTTATTTAATTAATGTATATTTCTAAATTGAAAGAAAATGAAGAATGACATTGTAAAAAATTTTAAATTGTTA
>NW_027114151.1:3344-3897 GCF_000696795.3 Halyomorpha halys
AAGCCTTATATTTGTTCAATTAAACGAAACACTTCAGGTATGATAGAAAATCTTAAATATGAAATGTACTGAGATATGAACAGATCCCACATCAACAGTAAAAAAAGACATATTAACCAGTTACGGCTCATCATTCCAAGACATCCAAACACGCAATGTTTACAATTTTCCAATTTGTAATGTTAAGGAAAAAAAAAAAAAAAAAAAAAAAGAGCATCTATATCTATTATAAATTAAATCAAATCTGAACCACTACACATGAAGAGTATGGGGTGCAGTACTTTTTAAGGTAGTTACTCTTAGTAGACCAACGGTTGTGGAAGGAGGTGATTTGGTGAGAATCATGCTCGACCACCAGACCATTACCTAACTAAGGGCACTTATTTAATGAGAGTAGACCCCCGATGGCTTCCGAATCCACAGGCCAACTAATAACAAATAACTATCTGCCACAGAAGAATTAGAGTCCGGGTACTTCGAGTTATTAGCCCAATGCCTTACCACTGAGCTACCTACACTCGCATATTAGTATTAATAAACATAACGATATATA
>NW_027114151.1:3947-4428 GCF_000696795.3 Halyomorpha halys
TAAAAATATTATATAACCTTTAATATATAATAAGAAAGTAGATTAAAATTGACTTCTATGAACGTTATCTCCAAAACATTCTTATGTCAGATGTTGCGTTATTCTCCATGAAGGTGATGCTACTCTGAATTCTTTCTTGAGTAATTCTTTCGAGTACACCTCGACAGTTCCCTGATATTCAAGTCTTATTATTGGAGTTGCTTTAGATTATTGAGGCAGGGCATACATGATTAAATGTATTTTAGCTGATATTAATTATTATAATTCTTATAGATTGAATTCAGAGAGAAGTAGATCTCCTTTAATTCTTTGAATTAGTATTTACTTTGATGATCGAATTCAACTGGCGTTTTTAGCCTCCTCTTTCACTTTAATTTATCGGGATGTTTCTCTCGATGCAAAATACCAAAAGAGAAGACAGAGCCAGTAAATATGTTGAATGATTGGCAATTAAATGGGGCAATATGTCCTACTAATGGAT
>NW_027114151.1:4478-4994 GCF_000696795.3 Halyomorpha halys
CTTCGAGTTATTAGCCCAATGCCTTACCACTGAGCTACCTACACTCGCATATTAGTATTAATAAACATAACGATATATAGAGGTACAAAAAAAAACTGATTTATTAGAGGAGGGGGGCATTGAAACTCATTAAGGAGAGGGGCACGCCTTGGCCGATGGTACGATAACTTTCTTAATTTTGATGGCTTTATTTTTTTTATTAGAAACACAGTAACTTTATAGTCTATTAAAAGTGCAGTAACCACCTATTACTTATTACATATTTACTTAGTAGATACCAGTTGTTGCTTTTATTCAACGAAAGTAATTCAAATCCTTTCCAATAAGTGTGTTATAAAACTTTATATTGTTAACTAGGAGTTAATCGGTTGAATTTAAACAGAACCTTCTGGAGTATGATAAAGAAGATTTGAACTCATAATGCATTTAGGAGTGTAAAAAAATAAGTTAAAAAAATTTTGATCTAGGATTATTTAAATTTTCGTCTAAGAAAGACGAACCAACTTTATTTAGTAA
>NW_027114151.1:6439-6808 GCF_000696795.3 Halyomorpha halys
ATTGTATCAAATCAATTATTCCTTTGTTTAACTCAAAATCTATTTTCATATTCCTAAACAAGGTAATTAAATCATTTTGTTGATTCATCTATAATGATTTCACACAGGTGAGCTACAATTAATTAAAGAAAATCTAGATAAATTTGCAATAATAATAAAAATACCGTGTCTTTTTTTTTTTAAAAGAGAAAACAAAGTCTTGCGTTTCCATGAGTTTTCTTAAAGTACATCTGCAACCATCCAATTTAAAGATTATTTTAAAATTTTATTTATAAAATGAATAAGAGTTTTTATAGAATAAAAAACTCCACCAGGAGGAATCGATGGGAAAAGGAAAGGAAATGACAGCGGAAAGGGGTGGAAAACATA
>NW_027114151.1:6858-7325 GCF_000696795.3 Halyomorpha halys
GTACCTCACAGATTGCAAAAGTCAAGTGACAACTGAATTTTTGTTTTAGATTTGGTGTGAGTTCGATAAAAGAAGAAGGTGAGCTCCATAACCTGGTTATTGATTGGAAAATGTCTATAATTAACAGAAATTATGAAATGATATTATAAAGGCCACCTTACAGTAAAATGAGCTTTCCCATAATATTTATCAGATGAAATATTTATTCTGAGATAATTATCAGATAAAGATAAGGACTAATAGAAGAAAAAACATTGTTTGATACTTAACTAAGCATGCAAAAAATTAACGAGAAAAAAAAATAAATTAGGACTTACTCATTTCATAAAAACTGAAGAGTCACTCCTATCTTCAGTTTATTCATACAATAATATTTATCGTTATGCATATTGTTTTCTAATTACTTTTAGATTTGGATATTTAAAACGAGCATCTAATTATAAATTTAGTATTGTGATCTATGCTTG
>NW_027114151.1:7386-8875 GCF_000696795.3 Halyomorpha halys
ACCACTTATTGTCTAGATGTTACGATATAGTTAGTTTTAGAAGGCAGTTAAGCCGTGTAAATTTTGATAGGTACAATTTTTTTGGGGAACAATCACACTAAAAACATAATCAGAAATACTCATGGAACAGCCTGGGATTATGCTATTCATTTTGAATAAATTGTACTAAATCAATTATTCCTTTGTTTAACTCAAAATCTATTTTCATA
The DNA here is from genome assembly GCF_000696795.3 of Halyomorpha halys. Lineage (NCBI taxonomy): Eukaryota > Metazoa > Arthropoda > Insecta > Hemiptera > Pentatomidae > Halyomorpha > Halyomorpha halys. The sequence continues at coordinate 7,596 of NW_027114151.1, forward strand.
TTCCTAAACAAGGTAATTAAATCATTTTGTTGATTCATCTATAATGATTTCACACAGGTGAGCTACAATTAATTAAAGAAAATCTAGATAAATTTGCAATAATAATAAAAATACCGTGTCTTTTTTTTTTTAAAAGAGAAAACAAAGTCTTGCGTTTCCATGAGTTTTCTTAAAGTACATCTGCAACCATCCAATTTAAAGATTATTTTAAAATTTTATTTATAAAATGAATAAGAGTTTTTATAGAATAAAAAACTCCACCAGGAGGAATCGATGGGAAAAGGAAAGGAAATGACAGCGGAAAGGGGTGGAAAACATACTACAGAACCCTTTACAAAGGATCGCTCCCAGCACCGGCAGGATAGTTGGCATTCCTCGAGTTCCATCCATTGCCCACTTAAAATATCTTTCCGCTCTTCTCTTACTTACTCTTTCTCCTTCCTTGCCGCTTCCATTCTGGAAACTTAATAAAACATATTTAAATTGGCCTCCTTTGCTTCTTAATTCAATAAAATGTTCTAGTTAATTGGATTTGTAACGAATGGAGAAATACTTATATTATAAACATTTATTAATAACAACCAAAACTATTTTTACGATTTATATTCAATTGACGTATAAGTGGATAGTTCATAGTTAAGGCAACGGACTACTAACTCTAAGGACTCGGGTTTGAATCCGACTGTGGCAGATAATTATTATCTGTTGCACTGTAGACGGGAGTCAGCATTGCGGGTTCAGGAGCCCTACGGGGTCCACCCAGCCTCATAAAGTGGGTACAGTTAATTGCTTAAAAATCTGGCCGTCGAGCGTGATTCTGAACAAATCACTTCCCTGCACAACCGTTGTTCTAGTAACAGTACTTCCTTACTAAGTACTGTACACCTGAAACTTCATGGATTACAGTGGTACAGATTTAATTTAATTCATAATAATAGGTGCTTTAGTTTTTAATTTTTTTTTTGAAACCTTGCAAAAACATATTTCCGACCAAAAATTTATAAATCCGCGAAAATTCTAATAAGAATACGGATGGAATAAGGATGGATCGAAATAAGGATGGAAGATTTTATACGGTACGTGTTTGGATGGTAGCTAGGTATTCTAATAATAATACAAAAATATTTCTTAAAAGTAAAAGGTAGAACAAAATGAAAAATAAAACTGATTATAGCCTTCATTTTCAGATTCTTTTGAAATAAAACTAAAAAACAAACTCTAAAAAGAATTATATTAAGATTTGAAGTAAAAGCTGTATTTTTCCTGAGAAACAGAGTATG
>NW_027114152.1:0-372 GCF_000696795.3 Halyomorpha halys
TATATATATATATATATATATGTATGTATTAACATTAAATTAAAATATCACTACTTTTTCGAAATCATGGACCAAAAGTGCCATTTTTAGAATCTATTTTTCAAAATCAGCTGTAACGATTTTGATTAAATATAGCACACCAATATGTAATTAAATGGTCCTTAACATGAGCCATAGGTCTTATCCTCATTGAAATAGTCCAATACGGCTTAAATCCGAATTTTCAAAAAATCTTCCTCTCTTAAGTGTCTTTGAATTAAGTTATTTGAAAAAATATACAGTTCTCATTGTTAGAAATAATAAAAAATCGATTAATACAAAATATTAAAGAAGTTTATCCATAACTAAAGGAGAAAAATAGAGACAGGAAAA
>NW_027114152.1:4082-8584 GCF_000696795.3 Halyomorpha halys
AAAAGTTGATAAAATATGTTTGATAATCAATTGTAAGAAGATAGTATGGGTGGTTGTCAAAAAATTTACAAAAATATATATATAAACAATTTACCTATCTAGTTTACAAATAAATACTTTTTCTGCTATTTTTTGTAAATCTGTTGACGACTACCCAGACCATCTTTCAACAAATAATTACATATGGTCAACCCATAAACTTCCAGTGTGTATAATAATCAATTACATGATTTTTTCAAGATTTAGTTAAACTGCAAAAACAGTATTAAAAAAAAGTTTCCCTGATATTTCTGAAAATTCTTTCTAAACTGTTTTCAATGAAACCAGGGAAATTTTTCTAGTAGATCAGATTCATTAAGAATTCCAAGAACATCTTAGTTTCCCTCTTCCAACTGCCATGATGTTATTAAGGAAGTATGATAGTCCCGTTAAAGTTTACTGTAATGTTTTTGACAGCTGATACAAAATGAATGATTTCATGATGAAAATTAAACTACCACTATTTTGTTTTCAGAAGGTTAAAGTATTACAAAACATTGACAAAGCCTTTTAAATTTGATGTGTTTTTTCTGCTCCCATCTTTCCACTACTGGAATAATATATAAGAAGTTTAATCTTGTTCATTTATGGCCTTTGCCGAATCAACTCACCATAGCCATATTTTTATCACCTCACCTTTCAAAACTTAGCTTACTTCATGTTCATCCCTTGTACTAATTTGTTGTGCAGTTTTTTAGTGTCAATCATTTTTTTTCAAATTAACATTGTGTTCATCTCTGAAGATTTACAACCTTCAAGATTTCTACATAAGTCAACGTCGGGTTCAATTCTCTTTCTCTACCTAATTATCCACTACCCTTCCCACTATCTTGCATCTTTTATAAACCAAATTAGACAAAACATTCATAGGCATTGCTACAATCAACCCACAGGCACTAAATATAGAGAACAAGAAATGGGAAAATTTAATTTAAAAAATAAAATTTTATTTCATGCTGATAATGTATTTTATTTATAACATTGAAACAAAATAAAACAAATTTGATCAGTAATATACATCCAATGGTATTTGTCAATTTCTTTTTTCTTTTTTGGATTAGAACCTAATAAACGAACCAGTCTTCTCAAACCTGAGAGGTTTATACAGAAGAAGACCTGTATTATGTTATTTCCCCAACTATAAAAAGTTGATAAAATATGTTTGATAATCAATTGTAAGAAGATAGTATGGGTGGTTGTCAAAAAATTTACAAAAATATATATATAAACAATTTACCTATCTAGTTTACAAATAAATACTTTTTCTGCTATTTTTTGTAAATCTGTTGACGACTACCCAGACCATCTTTCAACAAATAATTACATATGGTCAACCCATAAACTTCCAGTGTGTATAATAATCAATTACAAGATTTTTTCAAGATTTAGTTAAACTGCAAAAACAGTATTAAAAAAAAGTTTCCCTGATATTTCTGAAAATTCTTTCTAAACTGTTTTCAATGAAACCAGGGAAATTTTTCTAGTAGATCAGATTCATTAAGAATTCCAAGAACATCTTAGTTTCCCTCTTCCAACTGCCATGATGTTATTAAGGAAGTATGATAGTCCCGTTAAAGTTTACTGTAATGTTTTTGACAGCTGATACAAAATGAATGATTTCATGATGAAAATTAAACTACCACTATTTTGTTTTCAGAAGGTTAAAGTATTACAAAACATTGACAAAGCCTTTTAAATTTGATGTGTTTTTTCTGCTCCCATCTTTCCACTACTGGAATAATATATAAGAAGTTTAATCTTGTTCATTTATGGCCTTTGCCGAATCAACTCACCATAGCCATATTTTTATCACCTCACCTTTCAAAACTTAGCTTACTTCATGTTCATCCCTTGTACTAATTTGTTGTGCAGTTTTTCAGTGTCAATCATTTTTTTTCAAATTAACATTGTGTTCATCTCTGAAGATTTACAACCTTCAAGATTTCTACATAAGTCAACGTCGGGTTCAATTCTCTTTCTCTACCTAATTATCCACTACCCTTCCCACTATCTTGCATCTTTTATAAACCAAATTAGACAAAACATTCATAGGCATTGCTACAATCAACCCACAGGCACTAAATATAGTTCATTTAATTTATTCTATTTCCTATATTTTATCTTATCTTTCATTCAACTCTTACAACAAAAATCACCTTAAATTATATTCTGGTTCTCTGTGTTCAATTTAAATTTTATTACAACAGCATTTATTTTGCTTATCTCCCTATGGAGGTTGCACCACAAACATTTTTAACTATAGTTTTGTAACCCATAAAAATTTAACTTTTACGTCTTCATGGTAACTAGAATAAATTTAATGCTAAGTTCAAGATATATTCTGTATCAACATTCACACATTTTGTGACATTAGAAGGAGCATTATTCATTTCATTCAAAGCAAAAACATTCTTTAAAAACAAATACATTGAAGACTTAGAATGAAATGGAAACTAAATAAGATTAGATTTTTTTTTTTATTAAAAGCTCGTAGAACATGTGGCTTCTGATGGAGCAATGAAACATAAAATGCAAAGCTGAAGTATAAGATTAACACAATTAGAAGTAACATGTTTCTGGGTGAATAAGCATAGAGAAGAGTGAAATAAATAAATATCGAAAACTTATTCCAAAATAAAACAAACATTTTCTGCTCTACCCAAAATGAAGTTGAAAGTTACTTCTTCTTTCAGTTGAACATGCATCAAGATTATAAATCAAGTCAAGAAAATTACTATTATTCAGTACTATGCATGCCACACATATAATTGCCAATATTTCATACCTTGAGATTAATCTGATTTTTTATTTTATATTAAAAGAAATATATATTATTGTGAATTAAACATATAAGGATGATTTTGGGTTAGTATCGTTGGATTCCACAATACAGGCTGGCAAGCTAAAAGTTGAAGCAAACCTTACCTACAGGCTAAGTTTTGCCGCCCTTGTTATCGGGTATCTGTTTCCGTCACAGATACCCCTTGAGTCATCTAGACCCAAATCAAGGATGGCAACACCTCCAAGACCTCTTCCCTTAGCATAAAGAGCTTTAGCAGCTGCTGTGTCAGGCTCTTCAAATCCTACCCACAGACCTTCACTTTCTCCTGCACGCTGGTCTGGTAATCTGAATGCATAGGCACCCATTTTCCTTTCAGGATCACTAACTTTTCTCAGCATACCTGTAAAATAATTAATTATTTTACGTTATTAACTATCAATCAGAATGATCACAGAAAAAATCTTCTTAGGACCACATTAAACCAATTTTGTTTATAAATGAAATACTTCTGTATTTTATTAAGAAATTATAACCATAAATATATTTTAATCCTTTTCTCTCAATTTATTTATTCTTCTCCAATGTTTTAGCCCTTAGACCCTAAAATATTCATATTCTTTACTTACATTTCACTCATCACAATAAAACTATATTTCTACTATTAAACATTAAAATTGATTTTTCAATGTTTCAAAATTCTTTCATATTGCGATTAACTTTAAAAAAATATATATATTTATCAATAATATCATAACATTTTATTTTTATAAATGAATAAACTAATGGTTTTTCAATGAAACAAATAAAAAAAAAATGTTTTCAATAAGAGTGTATGTTTTTCTTTTTTCTGTTTAAGTATAAGGTTTGACATAAGAGAGTAACAAGAATGGATGGAATATCTTTTACATCATTTGAAATGCATTTTTAGAGAGGAATGAGGAAAGAGATACAGAATGACAGAAAATTGGAAAAGTGGATTGAGCCTGCTATCTGATGACGAGGCTCATCAGGTTTCGTAATATCAGCAGTCAGTAAGTCATTAGACCTCAGGCGAGTCTGAGCCTGTTTGTATGTGTTGCTGTGGGCGACCTGTTGGTGTTAGTGTTTGGAAAAGTGAGTTAGTGCAGTGTGGAAGGCTATCAAAGAATTTGATTTGCTTTCGTAAAATGAATTCTATCACTGTTGGCAGTCCAAATGTCATACACACATAATCAGCTTTTGTTCTTTGTAAAGTAGTATGTTTTAGAATAAGTCTCAGGATACTACCTGGAAACTGTTGGAGATTATTTGCTGTTGTACCTGCTATGTTAGCGACCATAAGTGCTCCATAGAGGAGGGCCAGTCTGAGAATACTTTTGTATATCACTAATTGGATGCGGGAAGAAAGGTTTGGAGAAGTTAACAGGTGTTTAAACCTGTAAGCCTTTGTCCTAACCAACTTGATTTTCTTTTGGCAGTGGCGAGCTAGTGTCAGGTGTCTGTCAAAGGGTGACACCCAGGTACACTACACTGCCTACCACTCTATTCGAGCACCCTGATACCCTATAGACTTTAGAGAGGGGGTACTTATTCTTTTGGAATGATAAAATAACACAATCATAGTATACTGTTTAAGCGATGAAATAAGAATATACTTGTGAGTAGATAACCATTATTTTAGAAATTTATCAAAATAAAATAT
>NW_027114152.1:9750-11465 GCF_000696795.3 Halyomorpha halys
ACCATGAAATGTTATATCATTGATATAGATTTATTATTATGGATGCTTATCATGATTTATTTAATTGATTTAGATTCCAATATTTCTGATATTATTTTTATGATTAATTAGTTAGAAATTTGAGATAATATTTTGCTTAAAATAAGAAAAATTAAATAAATTTGTTGGGCTATCCATTATCACAATTCACCAGATCTCAAAAATTGCTATGGTGACTCATGATTTTTGTTAATACATCTGTCAACTACAAGTTATTGTACCTCTATGGGATAATATGGTAAGTAAGATTCCCAGACTTTTCTTTTTTGCTATTAAAATATGTATAAATGCTTACAATTATGAGAATGCAATAATGCATATTTGTTATATAAATATAATTTGTATTTATTGAAAAATTTGTTTTAATTTAATATTTCTAGAAAAATGCAACAATTAAATATTTTTTATTTATGTAACTATAAATTATTGTAAATCATTTGAGGCATTACAAGCACAAATGGTGAATTAGACTTTAGATAAAAAAATTTTCTGCAAAAAGGCATTGGCTGTACTATTTCATCACCAAGTTTGTCCTTCTTCCCTATATTAAATGAGTATTTAACATTTAGAATATATCTGGAAAAATAGTGGAGTTACAGATACAAACAGCAAACTCAATGTCTTGCTTGAAACTTGAATTTTGCTATAATATATTTAATCCCTTTATTGGTTTAATACATTCATTGATACAAATACCTTCACGATTTCTACATAAGTCAATGTTGGGTTCAATTATCTTTCTCTACCTAATTATCCACAACCCTTCCCACTATTTTGCATCTTTTATGAACCAAATTAGACAAAACATTCACAGGCATTGCTACAATCAACCCACAGGTAATAAATATAATTCATTTAATTTATTCTATTTTCTATATTTTATCTTATCTTTCATTCATATTTGCAATGCCTCAATTTCACTATAATATATTTAATCCCTTTATTGGTTTAATCCATTCATTGATACAAATACATACCATCTGTCTTAGTGTGTGGTCCTTTCTCACCAGGTCCGTCAGCAATAACTGGTGGAGTACCAGATAGTCCTGAGTCTTCATTTAGTTTCCATGATCTTCCCCAGGTTGCAATTCCAAGATTCAATTTTTGAGCTAGAAACATATTAGAGATAATATAGACACATCAATATAGACCAGACAAAAATTTCTTTTAATCCTTCAAATGATTTAAATTGCAATTTAAGGAAGACTTCAATGAGGGAACTGGTGAAAAACCATTTTAACATTAATTAAAACATCAAGTAGTAATACTTAATTTTATAAACATAGAGTGAGTTAATCAACATTAAATCATGATTATGCTTTTTCAAAGACTGAAACCAAATAGGACTTGAAGAATAGTATAAACTTTATAAGAATTGCCTAATTTGGACTGGCTCCTAGTTTAAGGCAATAATTTGACTTGGTTGTTATACAGGCATGAGATTCTATTAACATAAGGTCTGGTTTTGTCATTCTATGGTTATACTATGATGCAAAATTATCTAGGTTGCTGTATGTTCATCTAATAATTATTTTTTTTTTTAAATACTCCAAATCATTAAGTGTTACAATAATTTGTTTTCTATTATTATATTCATCATTATCTGGCACAACAATTTGTCACCAAGTCCAGGCTGCCTCACATAGGCTGCGCCAACTGACTGTCCTGCATCTCTC
>NW_027114152.1:11870-16360 GCF_000696795.3 Halyomorpha halys
TCAAAGATCTCCCATAAGAATATCTTCTCAGATATCATGAGCTTTTTCTCATTAGCCTTTTTTGTAGTCCAAACCACAGAGCCATGAATTAACACTGGGTAGATAAATTTTATTATATATAGCTTTTTATACACCATAAATTTTGTCTCCTTTGAGAGAAATCTCATAAACTGCTATTATTATGACCAAATAAAAAAAAAAGCATTCATGAGATAATTTAAGAAAAAAAATTTATAACTCCATAAATTTTGAAATTTCCATCATATGACAATGATTTTTTGATATTGTTGGGAAGAAAAACCAACAAAATACATTTGAGAACATATTCATTAAATGGTGCAGTCATTATCAGCTCAAACACGGACTTAATAAATATTTTGGAGAAAAAACATTATATTTTATATCTGAAATAACACTGATGGGATTTTGGGGGACAGATTAATTTAGGATTACTAACATAAATTTAAGTAAAAAAAATGTATAACCCTGGGAATTTTAATTTGATCACAATGTATATTTATATACACATACCATTTAATAGATATGTTCCTTAATGTATTTTTTTAAATTTTATGTTTTTATGAACTTTGTGGTGAAAAATCACGATGATATAATAATTTTTTCCTTAAACAATGCCACAAACTCTACAAATTGTATAGCCATTGAAATATTCAAGTTAATTAATCTTTCTTTGAGCCAAATATTTATTTGATGGGGTATAGAATACATTGGTCTCTAAGTTTCAATTGGAAATCACTAATATAAGAGATGGAACTAATAATAAACCCTTCAATCCTTTCAAAAACATGCATCAAGTTGACCTAAAAGGTAATCAACTTACGTTCAGCTCCATGGTCCAACCAATGCCTAACAACAGCTTCAACATTCTGATGAGGCAGCCTTGGGTAAAGGAAAACTAAAGGATGAACGTAGTCAGCTTTCTGTGGAGCTCTGTCTGGTGTCCTGAAGTCCACGGCCCATAGGTTTACCATGTCAACATATGGCATCAAAGACCTTACATCCATGTAAGCTGCAATTAGGAAACACAAAATAAATGGATAACTTTCATATATTTTAGAATATACTTAGTGTTTTTTAGAAAAATAATAACATGTATTTCAATTTACCTCACAGTATACCCATTAAATACTTGTATTCGACTTCTAATACTACATACAAGCCATAATTTTTCTTTAAAATAATTGGTATAGCAAAATAAAAAAATAAAAAAGAGATTTAATTGAAGCAGATGTAGAGAGGATAAAAAAAAAAAAAAGAAACAAGAAAGAATAATTTTTAAAAACAAAGATAGATTGAAAAAAAATAAGGATAAGAACTATCAAATCCTCAAATTAAAATATTAAAATTGAAGTATTGTTAACAAATACCATTCAGATATAAAAATTTACATACTCAAAGGTCAAACTGTTTCTTAAACAAAAGCTGAATCTAGTTTTTCCATTTTTACATTTTTCAGAATCTTAGCAACTAAATTTGTTTTGTTTTTGTATGGAGTAGGTTGGTAATAAAGTGATTTTGAATCAGCAAGCCCAAAACAAAAAAAAAGTTTTAATTTACACCAAAGTCTCTTATCATGAAAATATAAACTTAATTCAGATTCTCTAGAACAGGTAGCAGCATTAGCGCTAGGTCCTGAGCCACTTTACCTCTTCCTACAAGTTACAGTACTTTAAGAATAAAGAACTAGCAGATTTTTTAATTGCTCATATAACACAATTTTTCACTGGTTTGGTCTTTTTAATTTAATTCCTTCAATTATATTTACCGAGAAATTATATTTAGTATATTAATTATATAAGGTTAACAAAGATGGATAACTCATTGTAAACCATACATGTCCTGATAATTAAGCTTCCTTTTGTTTTAATTTTAAAAGTATTTGATCTTGGCCTGAAAGTTAACAGTTATGAAGTAATTGATCAAGTACTTATTCTGTATTGTTCTTCCTCTATCTCTATGTTAATGCATAGACTAGATACAAATAAATGTGACATAGCCTCAGGCCATTTTTTTGATTCATTTTAGTTACCTACTATTCTTATTAGCATATCATATCAGAGGTTAAAATTTTTTTGATTCATATCCTCTCTCTTCAAAATAAATTAATTGAACAATATTTAACAAAATAAAAATAAAATAAAATAAACTTAATTGAATAATATTGGATGATAATCAGTTTTTTTAGTCATTATAAGGGAAGATTGTAGGAAGATGGTCCAGGTGGTATAATAGTAGCAGAAAAAACTATTTATTAGTAACTGGCATTTCGCCCCACTTTGCAGGGCTTCATCAGGGCTAAATGAGAACAAGGTACAAACATTTTAAGAAATTATAGGACTAGAAGAATATACATATGAATTTGTAAAAAAAGTTGATACATAAAAAATAGATAAAAAAAAAGGTGAACGTAGTAAAGTAAAAAAAAAAAATTATAAATATATATGAATAGAGTATAAATTAAAAACAAGAACAGCAGAGAAATAAAGGAATAATATGAAAATGAAAAATGAGTCCCGATTAGTTCCCGAACCCATAGGATTGACTCACAGCAATAGTAACACAAATAATTATCTACCACAGCCAGTTTCGAACCCAGGTCTTTGGATTTAGAATAACAGCTCCTTCCTCACTAAGCCACCCCGCTTCCAAAAAGGGATATTATAATATCATATACAAATAATATGCATTTTTTTTTTTAGCCAACTAAATTCACCTTTTTTATATTAATTTTTTATATATATCCTTTTTTTACAACTTCATTTGAGTTTTCATCTGGTCTTATCATAACTTACTAAGTTTGTATCTTGTTCTCATTTAACCCTGATGAAGCCCTGCGGAATGTCAGTTACTAATAAGTAGTGTTTCTTCTGATAGTTTTGTACCTCTCTGGACCACCCCTTGGACCATCTTCCTACAATCTATTATTGAAAAATATTTAATAAATTAAACTTTTTTTAAAAATGTTACATTGATAAACTCCCTAATTAGAGTAATTTAAACAAGTTCACTTACTTGTAGAATTAACATGTGGAAGAAGACCAATTGAAAGGAGTTTGCCATCAGGTCTTAATTGAGCCTTAAGTTCTCTGCATAAAGCGACAAACTGATCCCTGTGTTCAATAGCTTTAGAATCAACACCAGCTCCAAATGTTTTCTTTATCTTATGCCAGATTGATGCTTCAAAACAGAAAGTAATTGTTTTAATGGTAAATGAAACTTATCAAGTAATATGAGCTTTAAAAATCTAGTATGAACAATTTAAACTTTACTGCTTAATAAAATGTGAAATAATACTTAAGAATCATTATTACCAATTGATGTTTTTTCATATTTCTCATGTTGAGGAGGGAATTGCCAAGCTAAATCAACACCATCAAATTTAAATTCACGGAGGAGAGAAACAACTGTATTGATGAATTTGGTCCGCCTTTCAGGTTTTTCAAGCTGTAACAAGTAACAAGAAAAATAGTTAAAAATGATTTTCAATTATATTCCAACCAGATTATGTTTCTCTTCTATTTTAATAAATAGTTTAGCACAAACTTGTGAGTATGATATAGGTACAGTCAATAATGGTCGAGTGTGGTAAAAAATACTGAAACACCGTCGTGTTCTTTTGTTTGTTATTCTTTTATTTAACTAATTCAATTGCTTGATTTGAAGCAATTTATTTATGGAACTCAACCGATAATGTTATTCAAATAGATTTAGGGAAAAAATTAAATAATCATCATGAAATAAAATTATAATTGAAAGTTAATTTAACAAATCATTTGTTTAAATACTTTTATTTAGAGAACATCTATTTACATTGAGGTACAGTTAAAATTTAATATTTTCTTTTAAAATTAGTTTTTCAAAAAGCCTGTTTTAAAATGTCTGTTCTTGATCATTATTATCAGCTTCCATGGTTGGTGCTGCTTTCTTTTGGCTGTTGTTTTGAAACTAAATTATGCCTCAGGTCTTTTATATTTTTTTGTTTTAAGTTACTAATTACTTGAAGTAAATGCGTGTTTTATTCTGTTATGTACGCAATGCCTAATCAGAAATTGGCAGATATTATTTTAAATGAGAATTAAAAGATAATATGTAAAGTAGAATAAAAAAAATTCAACAGTGCCTTATGATTGTAGTACAAAATTGATGATAGTCATATATATGACTTTTTTAAAATTTTGTTTGCATGGATGAATAAATATTAGTCATTTGATGCTGCTACTCATGTTTATCACGTTTTTAATGGAAAATCCATTTGAAACTGTTTCGGTTTTCAGAAATTTTTTTAACCATTATAGATCTTTTAATTAAACCATAAAAAATCCAGGAATATACATTGAATTACATCTGTAGCAAAGAGAACCATTTCCAATTAATGAATAATTGTTTTTGATGTGTTAAGTGAAAATTAGTGTTCTATCAAATTAATTAATATTAAAAAGTAATATCATTACCACTTCAAAGTACTTCTC
>NW_027114152.1:17085-27491 GCF_000696795.3 Halyomorpha halys
ATACATTGTTTTCTTTTAATCAGACAAGACAGTTATTGTTTTTTTAAACATTAGAGGTGACCATATCCATGAAGTTAAGGGTTACATATCAAATATTAATCAAGGCACCATGAAAATAATCAAGATAAAGGTAAAGTGGTCTTATTTATAACTTGGAGGAACCAGTGTAATAATAGAGAGGGTAATATGACAGGAAAAGAAGAGCAAAAAAGGCGTTACTTGTGATGAATTTCAGTGGCATGATGGAGAATTAGGAGCCAATCATCAGCTGCCTTCTTTTTCAGTTTACATTAAAATAGTGGACATTCCTATTAACCTCATAGTAAGGATGAGCTCCAAAGGCGTGGTTAACTCCCTTCTATCTGGTTTCACTTTTCCTCTGAAGGAGAGTATGTCATGCTTCTGATACACAGTGATGGACAACTTAGGTTTTGCCTTGATTCAGGTAACGATTAGAAAAAAGTTGTTTTTGAAATTGACGGCTCTTAAAAATTTGGTTATTGGTGGTCGCCATCATTGGTTCGATTTCTCAAACACGGACCTTATTATCAGACTTTTTATCAATTTGACAATTAGACAGTAACATAATTATCATTACTCACCCAGTGCCGCACGAGTTCAAGCCCTAATTAGATTTTTTCGATGCTCAAGTCAATAGCCATACAGGAAATAATTTGATTAAGGTAAAGAAAGCTGTGATTAGAAAAAGTTAAATGTCGATGTTTTTCTTTATTATTATTTTTACTGGAGACCTAAAAATAATTCCAAGCTGGACTACAAATGGTCTATTATGTATATCACTGGAGAGAATCCCGACCCAAATATTGAGTAATACCGTTTTATAAGGTTCTAACTAACGAAGTTTTTTTCTTATAAATCACTCTCAACGTCTAACTTTCAAATAAATTTTAGGGCCACTGGTTGAAAAATTGAGGAACTGTAATGTGACAAAGTTTTAACTCAAGACAATTTTTGATAGGAAAGTAGATATCTTTCTTTTACTATTCTGATTTTATGAAGAGTAAAAAAAAAAAAATAAATTGCTTGTTTTAAGACAGCTTTTGTCGGTTCTGTTCTCCCTCATCCACCGATGGTTAAAAGTAATAATCTTTTTAGGATCAGCGTCTGAAGTTACAGCTAAAAATAGAAGCTACTTCTACATGTCATATATCAAGATAATATATGTAAGCCTGATAAAAACAAAGTTCATAAGAATCAAACAGCTATATTAAAGTAAATTACGCTTGTAAACAATTTGTTTAATTATAATACACATAATTGTACTGCAGCCTTTAGCGGAAACTATAGGTGTAACTATAGAGATACGCCCATAAAGTTGGGAGGTTAAAACTTGGCCATACTTGTCATAAATGCAATATCAAGGTAGTTTCTGGATAGCAGCAGTATCTCTGCAATATCAAGTAAATGAACAGGCAACCTTGTTACTGGTTTATTACTGACCCCTAATAATAAGAAGCTATACTTTTAAAAGGATAATAATTTCTGTAGTAAATTAGACAAAATACAAACGTATAATTCTCATAGAAAGGTATAAAAAAAAAGAATACCAATAAAAAAAAACAAAACAAGGAAACCGAATCAAAAAAAAAAAAAAAATACTGAGGACAAAAGTTTTCCCTCCCCACTAAATCACCATGTTCACCTTGACCGCCCATGCTATGAATAATGACAGTGATTTATAGCTTAGACTTCGTGTTTATTTACTTTTTTCTGGGCTTGAGATAGTGGAATGGCTCTGTTCCTAAAATATGAATATGTTTTTTTATCTCTTACCTTTATCTAAGTCTAATTTTTTGTCAATTGGTTCAATATGGTAGTCATCATCGTCAATGGCGGCGAATCCATAAATCAAGTGAGTGCAAAGACTAGCTCCTACTTTGATATCTTCAACGGTTACTTTTGCTGTACCTGAAACAATAAAAATAAAAAGTTATAGTTTTGAAAAAAATAAACAATTTAAATAAGAGTTAAAAATCATTCAGCGATTTCCGATTGAGTAAAAAGGAAATCAAATATGAAACAATGCTAATTTGAATTTCGTGTTGGAATTTAATCAACATCGAGTAGTGTGGGAATCAATAAGCAGATAAAAACTGACTTTGATACTTCAGCTGATATGTCATCTTATTGTAACATAAAACTATAATATTCACTGATAATACAGACATTTAGTAGAGGCAAGATATTTCTATTGTTGTTCCATCAAACACTTAAATCCTCTAATGTATCTGATCTGTTATCCTGTTTGTCTTCATATCAAATCGGCCTGTTTGTAAAATGGGGGGGGGGAGCGAATGAAAAAAGAAAACTTATTTGACTGTTTTAATTTCAACTTCTGTTTAAATTAGTGACCATGAAAGAATGAATATATCCTTGTCAACACTTTGGTCGAGTTGTAAGAGTTTAAAAAAAAAATATATGAAAATGATAATATTTTGTTAATTCTTGTGACGACCTGGCAACACTGCGATATTGCTGATCTCAAGCTTCGAAGCGCCAAATAGTTCTAGTAAGTGCATTCATTATTAATATTAATACTTTTCCAAAAGCAAGTGATGCAAATAAGTGATAGTGTTTTGTGTAGTTCCTAGTGCTAACTGTTTATCACGATTATTACATTATTTCATCCAGGTAAGATTAACTTATGTTATAATTTGTAAAACGTTATGTGGATTTCGTATTTATATGAATAAAAATGTGTTTGTTTTGGTCACTTAATTATTTTTTATGTTTGAACTAGTTTTGAAGCACTACGTTTGCATAATTTCAATCGATCCAGGTTCAAAGAAACGATACTTTCAGTTTTGGAATCGAAGCTCTCTCATTTAATTTTATCATTTATCTTTTTATTTATTATAACAATAGGACAGTGGTCTCAATATAATAACAGGATGCATATCGAATACAACGAATAACTAATAAAAAGATATAGCTAAACTGCTACTTAATTTAATGCATTAAAGAATTTTAAAGGATAATAATAATTTAAATATTTATAGAAGTAATTTAAAACATACACAATAACCCAATAAGTTAAAGCAGATAAATGTAATTTTAATAAAACCTGTTAAAAGAAGAAATTGATATAATCGATTTAAAATATTTGTATTAATATACAATTTTTAGTTGGTTTTTAAAAAGTATATAATTAATCGAAAAAAATAACAGTAAACAAATTTTGCTTTCATTTGAATTGTATTAATAATAGAATAATATTTTATTTTATTTATTTTGGGACAATAGAACGCTATAGGCATTTGGATGTCTCGCATTATCAACTGGAATAAAGAGTTTTAAAAGTTTCGGGTTGTTGATGTTATAATTTAGCCATTTCTGTGGGAATACTAGGTCACTGGTCACTGTTTGCTCTGAGAATTTCAAGATTTCATATTAGATCGTTATAACAAAACCAGATAATCGACCTAGAAGGTGCGATTTAATTTCCTGTTAATTCAGAATTAATTTTCGTTAATCTGGATGTTCATGAATATTTGTCATAATAAATTCAGAAAATGTTGATTTCTAGTTGTTCAGACAAAATTTTTACAATATATCTCAGGAGGTATTAGATGCACAGATGTCTATTAGATACTGTAGACAAATTTACTTTACTTTAACGAATGTTTTTATTTCTATAAAATTTTAATGATACGGAGCTCCAAGTAAAAAATGAGAGAAAATTGGTGTTTTTTCTGGAATGATGGGATGTGGATCTTCAATATTTCAATATTTATTTTTTAATGACGTTCATTTCTGGTATAGTCTAGGTAAAATTTGAACCATTTTCCGAAAATAACACGCATTTTTTTTGTTATTTAATAGAACTTAAAAATAAATTTTTTGTATCTTCGGAACAGCCGCTATTTTGGCAGGTAGCATAATCTGACTGGCAGACTCCCATTTCATTGTTGGTAATGCAATAAAGCTTTCAAAAAAGTTCTATCAAAGTTTACTTCAAATTATGTCCATTTTTGCTGACATTTGTCCATTTTTGTTGCCATCTGGCCAGAACCAGATACTAATTCTACCATGACGAACTCACCAACCGCCGCCCAAACCCACTTATTTTTAATCTTCACTATTAAACCTTATATTCCATGTTGGCATCTGAAAAGAAGATGGCCTCGAGATCTCCTATTCTAGAAGTCTTTTTGGAGCTCTATCAATGGGTAGATTCTCAACATCATACTATTGTATAACTAACATCAAATTTACTAGGTGTATATGTTTTTACAGTAATTTAATTATATTAACAATAATAAATATCGACAGATAAATTGTAAAAAAAATGTTTTGTTTTTGCATCCCTGTGCTGTAGGGCAGTATACTCCTTCAGCACAGGTTTTATAACATTTTTTTCTTCTGGATTTACGGGATAAATCATGCAAATTGCCGAAAAAAATTGTAAATTGATTTGAGCATAATTAATTGTTTTTCCTATATTATTAGGAGATGCGCCTTGAGAGAAGGTGAAGGCCTTCTAGGAGAATACTTAAATCGATGTAGTCGTTTTCGAGGTTTAGGTCAGTATGCTATTCTCCTACTGTACAAGAAAAACAACTGTTTTTTTGGTGTGTACCAAAAGACAGAAATATTTTTGATTTTTTACTCAACTATTTTGCGACTTTGAAACACAAAGATCCGTTAAAATGCTCATATAAAATCTGATCCGACTACGACATTGCAAAAATGAAATAATCTGAAATCACAAGTAAGATGCATTCAGAATAAATATACTCGTAGACACCGTACAAGAAAAAATTTTTTTCTTCCTTTTTTTCTTATTTTCCCTCTTAATACAATACATCTTTCCTCTTTCCCCCCTCTTTAACATACATAGAATTAAATTAAAATATAAACAATAAAATTTTTCTTAAATAATTTGTCATTTAATAATTCATTACAATATTAAGATTATATCATTGCGGTGATAAGATGGGGGAATAAGGTTGTACGGCTTAGTAACGAACTGATTTCTAAAATGTAAAATGATAAAGACTGAACCGAAGGATAGACTGAAAGCATAGGAGGGAGGACAACAATTCTGATTTGGTTTTGGACGACCTTCCCTGGACGGATGCATGTAGAGTGCAATTTGTGGTATCGGCATTGAATCTTCGGGTTCACTAAGCCAATATTGTTATTATAATTATAATTAAAAAAATCTAGAACTGCAGGCGGAAAGTTGAGTGTTTACAGCTTTAGCGCACTTGCTCAGCCTCCACTAAGAATATTAAAAGCCAGAAAATATTAAGTTAAAAGATCATAGTGACTGTGATAATTTTCACTATCACTATTAATATAGTGACAGTAATACGAGACAGTCACGACGGGACAGCTTTAGTGATAGCATTTTCTAGAAAAAATGTAAAAAACTAGAATGGTATAACCATGGCTGTCCCTCAGCTATGACTTCTTATTGTAAGTCACTTTTACTACACTAGACTTTAACCCTATTTACTTAAAATTATATAAGTTCCATATCAAAACTCTTTTCGCGGCGAACTGATCAGTACTAGAAACGTTTTGGAGATTTTCCAAAGAAATACAAGTGAACGATACTACATTTAATATTGCTTAAACCAGTGATGCGCTGGGATCTTTTGAGCTCTGCTCTACCCCTCACACGTGGGGGATAGAGTGGGCTCAGGGAGCCTCAGGTCAATTGTGTAAATATTGTATATATTATTTTATCATTATGCTATTTTATTTATTTATTTTTCATACAGATAGTTTGATTATGCTCATTTTGTTTATTCTTTTGTTTGTATATATTTTAAAAGAGTTTTTTTTTTAAATTTATTTTATTTTTTTTTATTTTAGTATGTATGAGATAATTCATTACTATTACCTATTGCCCACAACTGTGTGGCAGAATGTAATATCTATCAATAAATAAATCTATCAATTTCAATAATAAAAAAAAAGAAGTGCGGACGGAATTAGTTAAAATTTGCCTCGAGCGGTCGTTATTCAAATTACTTGTCAATCGATAATAGTACCCCCATCTTTCTTATTCCATCGTTTACCTGATCTTTTATTAAATAAAGTACCATGAAAATCAATTTTTTTTTAGAGCTGTACGTTCAACCAGCGCACAGGAAACTGCACGTGTTAGACCCCTTTCAAAAGAACTTTAGCAATTTCCTTTGAATATTTTCCTTGATATGTATTATGTTTTTTTCGAGTCATTGTATACTGTCTCGTGAATCTTTTATACTTTAACTCCACTTCCTCGACAAATTGTATGGGTCATTCTGTAAATTAGGTGAAACTATCTTTTCTTTTGTATCAGCAATACTTTCCTTTTATATGTATATATTTTTTAAGAGAAAATTATTAGTTATAGTCAACATTGAATATATTTTTTAAAGGCACTCGCCGTATATATTTATAAAGATCAGTACAACAAATATTATTTAATCTAATCTTATTCATGTTAAGGATTTTACATATATTTTATTATTATACATGGCTGAGAGACGTGGCCTCTTACACTAAGGGATGTACAGCGCCTTAAGGTTTTCGAAAATAATGTATTACGCAAAATATTCAGATCGAAAAAAGATGAATTAACGGAAGAATTTAGATGAATACACAACACTGAATTAAAGTACCTTACACCCGATAAATATAATTCAAGTTATAGCATTGCGGCGTATAAGATGGGCGTGTAAGGTAGTAGGGCTTAGTAACGAGCGGATCCCTAAAATGTTAACCGACGGGTAAACGTCAGAGGGGTAGAACGTAACGTAGGTGGGAGGATTTAGTAGAATTGGATTTGGAGGGGCATCACTGGAAGGATTTATGTAGAGTGATTGGTAGTATCGGCATCGAACCTTCGGATTCGTTATGCCATCATTATGATTATTGTTATTATTATTATTATTACCCTCGTAAATGGCAACCAATATTTTACAATAGGTCGATCTGATGTCTTTTGCTATAATGAGCATTATTTTTGAGACCTTAGAGATCAGAAAACTATGGCCTTCACGAATTTCCTTTTATAGCAGGACTTCTTAGAAGCAATTAAAATATTCTCAGAAACTTCCTTCCTCGAACTCCTTTCCTTATGAGATACATTTTGTTTACATTGTTTCTTTTACTTTTCGTTTTGTCCTTTTTTTTTTTTTTTTATTAACTTTTAAAGTTGCACTCCTAATGGTCACCATTAATAAATAATTAACTTTTAAAATACTATAAAAAGAACTAAAGAAAATACAGTTTCTGTTGTTTATATTTTCCCGAAGGGCCAATAATGCTAGGTTAAGAAAAACATTTCATACGAACGGTACAAGATATCCCAATAAAATTTTTACTTCATTATATTGAGACTAGATGAGAAGTTGAGATATTTTTACGTAACAGGGCCTACTCATGGGTACCTTCTCTAACCATCTAAATTATTTTTGTGAATTAGAAGTTAAAGTATAAGCAATACTCATCGCTGTTTATCATACAATGAAATGCGTTTTTCCATTATAATTGTATTTTAGAAATTCAATAAGTAACACAAATCCTACTTCTGTAAGATGCCAACTATCGTAATAATGAACTACAATCTTAATTTCAGAACTATTGAAATTATACAAACTATAGCACGCTTTAAGCTAATAACATTTTCAGGATATATTGAATACAAAACTATCATTACGTGTATTAATAAATTTCTATATCATTTTATAAATTTCTTTGAAATATACAGTATTACTTACAACATACTCGAAAGAGGTCAGGTATAATTGAACAAATTGTAAAACTCTTACGCCGAAGGACATCCCTGTTAGATGCTAATGTTTGCATACGACACAAAAGATGCTAAGGATCTTCCAATTAGAACAATTTATTCTCTTTGTTGCGTTGCGTTTCGCAATCTCTTTATTTTTTACTGGAGTGTATTTATAAACGGAATTCAGAATAAAAGTTTTAAATTCTGTTAATATTAAGCAATTAAATTTATTCAATTATTTTTAAAATTTTTAATTGATTGTATATGGCAGTGGTTCTAAAAGGTTTTTTTGATAAGGCTTAAAACGATTTACTTTAGGCTAAACAAATTTCGCGGCACCCTTATCAAGCTAAAAAAAAATAATATCAACCCATAAACCCTTTAAAAAACAGTTAAAACTAAATGCTATCCATAATGCACTTCTAATTTTCATTTTTTGAATTATTATTTATTTATTTAAGTGGCATTCGCTTGAAGCATTCCAGGATGCTGTGGCACCCATTTTAAGAACTACTAGTATATGGTATTTATTCTTTTATAGTACAAAGTTAAATTGATATTAATTTTTTAACTTTTTTTCTCTTCATCTTGGGCGACGTTATTGTTGGCTGTATGCCCACTTCAAGGTCTTTGTAATCATTTTCATTTAATTTACTTTTATGCAAAAATTAGCAATGAAGCATATGTACATTGCATATTCATTACATTAAATATTCAATTTTATGAAGTCTAAAAATTCCTTGATGAGTTTCACCATTAACTTAAACACATTAAAAGTTATATTAAAAAAAAAAAAGCCATATTGTCAAATTTTAATTCTATATTTTCTATTGTCCATGAAAAGGAGTCTGCATCGTTACTAGATTTATATTTGACATTTTGGGTTTACTGCACAAATTTCCACATTTTTAGGTTTTTCGTAAGAATATCATTTTCGTTATTTTTAACTATGAAATCATTGTTTCATTTACAAGATTGTTTATAAATTTAATAATAATTTCATGAAACTAACAATTGATCCTCAGTTGAATAATTGTTTAAACGAGCTCATTTATTCCTAATATTTCTAATATGGAGTAATAGTTACCGCGATCTGCTAGAGATGATAAACAGAATCCCTCCATAGTAACAGAGCTGTTTATAAAATCGTAGAGACAAGATTTACATGTTATTGTACATTTTTTTCCGTTATGTAACATGTTTTAAACCTATAAACTTTCCGATTCACGATCTTTTGAATAATACATAGAAATGAATTTAATGTTCTACAAACCTGTACGTTTTTGCTCTTTTTTTCTAATACTTTATTTCATTTTTTCACATTTTACACTTTTTAGCCTAAATTAAAAAAAAAATCGATTTAAATTATATGTACGGTCCAAATTCTCCGATATTATTTAAAAACAGGTATTTATGCAAATATTTAATTATTTTAATTTCTTTTCTTCACAAAATTTCTAGTTCAGAATAGAAAAATACATAAGTATTGTTTAACATGCGGAGAGGCGAATTTCATCGTTAATAAAAGAACAATTAAATACAAGTGATATTATTGAAGTAGTATTAATTATTAATCTTGTTAATTATGGAAAAAATTGTTTTTTAACATGCAAAATTTTTAGTTTTAGATATACATTAATATTCATTAGAACTAAAATCCTTTAGGTCATATTTTTTTTAATTGCTTCTCAGGAAGAAAACTTGATTGATAGATTTATTTATTGATAAATATTACAATCTGCCACACAGCTGTGGGCTATTGCCCTATTGGTAAGTGATGAATGATCTCATATATACTAAAATAAAAAAAAAATAAATAAAAAAAAACAAAAAAATAAAATAAATAAAACACAAAAAAAACAACTCTCTGAAAATATATACAAACAAAAGAATAAACAAGATGAACATAATCAAACTATCTGTATGAAAAATAAATAAATAAAATAACATAATGATAAAATAATATATACAATATTTACACAATCGACCTGAGGATCCCTGAGCCCACTCTATCCCCCACTTGTGAGGGGTAGAGCAGAGTTTCGGTCATATAAAATAAATAGTTTTAAGCATTCGAACTGCAAGCAATGGATAGTTGACTGCATTGAATTTCAGGATTATATATTATTCGAATTTTCATTTAAAATAACTTAAAACAAAAAAAATTAGTTTTCATAAAAACCTGTAACCATTGAACGTACATTCTTTATGGATGCCAGTAGTGATCGACACTCCATCAGAGGTGTAAATCTTAAATAAGTAATAGATAATAATAGAATAAAAAATCTATGATGTAAATGATTACAAGAGATAAGAATCCAAGACAATACTTGACACCAATGAGTCAGGTATCCGCTGACTCACTGACCTTCCTGTGTCCTTCCATACTGGAATTGGACATAAAATATGTTAAAAATACGACATTAATGTAATACTGGAAAACAGATATACCATACTGATCAATTATACCATATTAATTAATCTATTACTAGCATATTAATAAATTATACCATATTGATAAATGTATTACTGAATAAGATGCCTGCATTAATAGAGCTATTATGATAGAATAGAACATGTATTTTTTTACTCTTATTATATTCCTTGGATTTAAACCATTACTAAAGATATTATAAATATCATAATTTATGAC
>NW_027114152.1:30111-30453 GCF_000696795.3 Halyomorpha halys
TGAAAGGTCAACTATATTCAGATAGATCTATTTGGAAATTTCTTGTTGTTTCAGATAAATCTACCGCTTTCTAATTAAACATGGCATGACTGCGACTAGTAAAATAGATCTCATAGCTTCAAGATACTTTGTGGATTGTTTTTATCAACATCTATTCATTAAAGATCATTTGAAGTATTTATATTTTCGTCTAAAATATCAATTGAAACTGAAAAAAAATTAGGGATATCGTCTAAAGGTATATATTTATAGATAAATCGGTAAATGTAACCTAGTTATCGCTGAGAAGAGATATTTTATTAAAAATTAATTTAAATTAATTAAAATAATTAAAAATTAAAA
>NW_027114152.1:31448-33517 GCF_000696795.3 Halyomorpha halys
GTCTTATTTTCATAATAAAGTTTAATGCATATTAAGAAATACTAAAAGACAAAATATTGGCTGGATTATTTTTCCCTGGTTGTGAAATACTTTAAAAGTAATATTTATATATAATCCATACACTTTTGTTGAGACTGGTTATATTTGTTTAAATAAATACATTTTAGTCTCAATACAATTTGTATTTGTTTAAATAAATACATTTTAGTCTCAAGGAGAATCTTTATACAATTTTAGAACCACATAAATTTTAAATAATTTTATGCAAGCTATTCTGCCCAGGTCATTAATTTCAGTCCACAATTACCCAATTTAGTCAATTCTTCGCATTAAATTAAAAATTTAAAAACACAGTAAACCTTTTCTATTATAATTATAGACTTGGGAAGAATATCCAGCAAAAAGTTTTTTAAAATTGATGTGGTACTAAAATTTTATTAACATTGGCCTTGAGGATGGCCAAATTGGCCGAAACGTCGGACTTATAAAGAAAGATAAATTGTTTTGAGACTAAAATTGGATACAATTTATTTAATTAAATAAAGTAATATTTATCTTTGTTGGAAAAGAATTCAGATCGGATTTTATTTATGAAGCTATGTTTCAAACTATAATGTTATTAATGAGCGATGTTTCAATATAAATCCATATATACAGGATTGCGTAAGAATTACTTTGTTACTTAATGTTTTCACATGTTATTACTCATGATAATTGTTCCATTTTCCTGTGAGGACCTTCCAGCGATAAGTGGTACAGAATAAATGTAGAGGGGATATCAGCGCGAGTGTTCTAATATGTAAACATCAGTTTTCGAAACTACAAAAAAATTATCGAATTTGTACTAATGACTCCAAAGGTGACTACCAGAGGTTAGAGTTAAAAATACGAGGAAAAAAGACACAATAACAAGAAAATAGATAACACTTATGTAACAACTGCCGAATTCTAAGAAAACTGATTAAAAAGGTTATTTTATCAATTTTCTTCAATATATCTGACTCCCGAAAACAAATTTATTGCTTCCAAAAAGATAATAAAATAAAGTTTAATGAAAAAAAAAATGTACAACTCATTTAGCCTTGATTTGATACAGAAATATTTCTTGTGATAAATACAAATAACTTTAAAACTACATTTTTTGTTTGTATGAAAATCATATTTTAAAGTAACAAAAAACCTGACAAATTCTAAAAAAATGATTAGAAGAGGTGTTTGTATCAATTTTCTTTAAATTATCTGACCCCTTGATAAAAATTTATTGCTTTCTACATTGTATCAAAATAAATTTTAACAAAACATAAAAAAAAGTTGTGCCATTAACTTTATCTTTCCTGGACAACTTAAAACTAGATTTCGTTGGTAAAAATATATATATTTTTTAAATTTATTTTTTGATATTTACAACTGTATTGAAATATATCATAAATAAGTGTTGTTAGTTATACAATGGCATGATACAGACATATGGAGAATCTACCCATGGACGGAACTCCAAAATAAAAATATCATATCTTATAATAAGAAACATATTAACAGTTTTTTTTTTGTTTTTTTTGATATCGGAATTACGGGATTAGAAATCTTGTATTTCGTTTATCTGAATTACAAAACCAGTTTTAAATGACTCAAAACATCAACATGGAAAATCTGACAGGCAGCTTGTCCGATGTTTAACTTTAAGCAACCTGCCATTATCATATATTACCCACAATTTATTCAAACATTTAGAATCATGACACAAATTAATTGCCGGAAACGAATTTACACCAAATGACTAACAATTTATCGCAAAATGTAACGATGTGTTATGAAATAAAAAGAAAGTTTTTTAAATCTCATATATTGGCCTTAATGTCAAAAAATAAAAATAGTTTAGTTTTACTTCTAGGACCTTTTGGGGATATTGCATTAAGAACCACAATGTTTTTGACTTAATGGCACTTACGAGATTAAAATAAAACAAAACTACTGTGTGAAGGTCAGGTGGTAAAACATATAATAAAAAATAGTTAATTAAATATAAAACACATAATCAAAATATTTTTATAGCACCATTTGTTAAAATA
>NW_027114152.1:38907-41831 GCF_000696795.3 Halyomorpha halys
ATATTGATAGTGAAATTGATAAAATTTAATACATATTTTAATCCTAACAGAAAATCATTGTTTAAATGTAATATAAAGGGGGCTATGAAAAAATAAATTAAATTTTTTTTTCTATTCCTTTCTTCTGGTAATTGCATTTTCTTGAGAAAACTCCTTTTGTATTTTCATTTTAAGGAGGCATAGTTAGTATTAATCCAAGGGATCTTTTTTGTGTGGAACTTACACTACAACTGAAATTTAATCATCGTTTATGCCATCCTTGGGGTGCCTCTGAAGGTGTAAGTTGACTAGAGAAGAGATTTGTTAGTTTTTTGATGTCCAAAAAAAAATCATTTCTTATAGTTAGGATATCACTTATTTTTGGTATTTGTCAAAAGAAGGTACAATTATAAAAAGAAGATATTGAAATATTGATATTGATACTGAAATTGATAAAATAGTCTTGTACAATATCTTTTAATTTTTTTACAGTACATTAAAAAAAAAAGGCACAAAAAGATTTTATCTTTTTAAACTAACTTTTTAGTTAAAAAAATAATTATTAAAATTCTAGAACATTATCTCGAATTTATTTTTCCGTACATTTATCAATCCTAAAAGAAAATCATTGTTTAAATGTAACATATAGGGGGCTAATTAATTTTTTTTTCTTAGTCCCTATCTTCTTCTGGTAATTGCATTTTCCTGAGAAAACTCCTTTTATATTGTACTTTCATTTTAAGGAGGCATGGAAGGCATCAATCCATGGGCTTACTTATTGTATGGAACTTTAGATTTTTCGTAATAAAACTTTTTGAAATTATTGTTTCCCTGCAGATGTTTCAATATGGGGGGGGGGGCAGTGGTTCGCAATGTTATTTTATAGTTGAATGGAAGATTCCTCCTCCATTTTTATCATATGACAAGTAAATTATTTTAATATGAATACGACATTACATGCGAGTAGAAATGAATAACAATGTAGATTTAAGAAAAAATCAATTTTATTTATTTAAAAAAATAAATCAGACTCATTAGTTATTTATTTATCTGCATATTACTATTGGAAGATATCTTTATTATAATTTGCAATCATTGTTAATGCTCCTTTTATAGCGAAATAAAACAGATAACAGTTATGTAATTCTCAGTTGTATACTAACAAATGAATACTTTTCAACAATTACATTTCAATATCTTTTTTTTCTATAATTATATTTATAAGACTTTAAAATTTAATTTATTTTATCTTCTATTTATTATACATTTAATGAATGATTTTCTGTTAGGATTAAAAAATGTTGGAAAAAAAATAAATTCAAGATTATGTGCTATATTTTAAAAAGTTATTTTTTTACACCTAGAAAGTATACTGTAAGTAATTTCTTCATTGATTAGTTTAAAAAAATCTGTTTGTGCCTTACTTTTATTATGCTGTAAAAAAATTAAAAAATATTTTACAAGACTAACTATTTGATCAACTTAATTTTTTTTTTATCCTTATTGAAATTTACAAATATACATTTATATACATACATCTAGTAAATTTGATTTTAGTTTATAAAGTATTGATACTGGCGTGTAGTGAAACTACCCATTGGTAGCACTGTAATGACGTTTTTATATTAGCAGATCTCGTAGCTATCTTCTTTTCAGGCGCCTGGAAGATAAAGCAAGGTTAGAAACTAGTGGATTCGCGTGGTTAGGGAGTTTATAATGGAAGGAATGATATCTGGTTCGGGCTAGATCGGTTACATTTGGAACATAAAGGTCTTTATGTACGATTTTATTTGTGACAAGGTAAGGAGCATTGAGGATTTTGGATTGTAAGAACTGGATACGAGAGGAATTCGAAGAGTGGATCCCCAAAGCTCAACTCCGTATGTCCAGATGGGCCTTATTACAGTCATATAGATCTGTCTTTTTTAATATATTGAAAGTTTAGAACGTTTGTCTAGTAAGTGCTCTATTAGTCGAAAACGACATCCAGTATTCTGCATTTTCAGTCTGGTGTGAGAATTCCAGGTTAGTAGTTTATCCAAATGTAGTCCAAGGTAGCGGATCTGATCTACAGGGGTAAGAGCAACAGTATTAAAGTATACTGTAGGGCAGTCGGTTGGCTTACGACATTTAAATTAAAGAGTTATTGTTAACACACTTGGAATGTTAAATTTAGGTCTCTTGAAAAGTCATACCCTTACATCTTTATCCTCTTTCAATCTGAAGAGAATACATTTTTTCAAGAATATAGGGCAAGTTATTTTTATTTTTAGGTTAGAATTGTGGAATTGACCAGGGCCCTGTTTCATAATGAAAGCTAATAGTATTAGTTCATAGTACAAGTGTAGAAACTAGTGTGGTAATAATATTAAGACTTATTTTTTTCATGATAGGGATGAGTATTAGTGATATTACAGGAATTGCAAAATACTAAAGTACAAGTTACTATTGTACAAGTCAGTGTAATTGAATTAAGATAAATCTACAAGTATTAGTTTGTACTTTATTATGAAACAGGGCCCTGGAGGGTCCAATCATAAAATGAGGAGCTTTTTTTTATATCAGAAAAGTCATTGAACGAGATATAACAATTTTCTACTGGTTGATAAATTTCACCAATGAATTCAGGAATATTAGAAACGTTAAACAATTAATTTGCTAAGTATCTTTAAATAAAACTTTATATTGAGTAAATAAAAAAATATTAGATTTACCTTTAAACAAACACAAAGTCAATCCGTCAAAACATGTCACCAAATAGTAACAAGGTTTAACAATTTGTAAGCTCTATGCCAATTCCACCAAAATTAATGCTTACATGGCTCCCTCAGTAACCCTCAGTAGGCTGAACTGACAACACATCCCACGCAGGTTCTTGTATCCTTATTCATAAATCTTTACCTCACTCCCTTATTCCTTCCACTTCGTCTAATATTATTCAATCA
>NW_027114152.1:44501-46832 GCF_000696795.3 Halyomorpha halys
CTGAAAAGAAGATGGCCACGGGACCTTCTAGTTTAAATTAATGTTTGAAGTACCACCAATGGGTGGTTCCTTCCCAAGATTTTCAAGTGTATATGAACCATACTACATATTTACCTGTTGTATTATTTTGTACAGTTGTAAATTACAATAAAAAAAAAAAAAAAAAAAAAAAAAAAAAAAATTTGATATTTCCATTGTCCATTATTAAAGTAAAGAAAAGGTTTCAAAAGTTTCTAATTCTGTGAGGTGATGATAGTTTGGTGAATAAAAATAAATTAAATTAATTTTTTACTTGGAATCCACACACAAGACTGAAACGACAAGAAACTGCTCGTAGATTCCGATTGCTACAACATATAGATAGTAAAAATGTATGAGTCTGCCAAGTATAGGTAGTGGGAATAAAAAATGGCGGCTGCTTCAAAACGTTAAAAAAAAAGCTAGTTAATGCACTATTAAGTACTTCCCGATGTTTATTTTTGTAGAAGTAGTGTTTTCATGATATTTGCTAAAATAAATTCATTTATAGTTGTTCGGACATTAAGTTTGATTTTGAAAAAATATTTCTTAGTAATCATTCAACATAGAAATGTCTCCCAGCACACAAAACTTTCTATAAATTAGTCCCTTGGTATGTATCTTTATAGGGGTAGTAGTTTTATGATATTCGCATATGACAATTTTTTCAACTATAAATCAATTTATTTTAGCAAATATAAAAACTACTACTCTTACGAAGATAAACGACTATTTACTTTATAGTCCATTAATCTAGCTTTAATTTGAGTGCTAATAGACATCTGTACGTTGAATGGTTTCTGAGATATAGATTTCTCAAAATAAATTCACTTACTACTGATCTTCCAGTACATTTTTTTTTATGATATGCTTTTTAAAAAGCTATATTTCGAGTACTATTGAATGAATGAATTAGAGCTCATACTTTAGCAAATTTACTTTACTTTAAATGATGTTCTCTTAAATTGTCTAGTGTTTTTAATTTTTTATTAACGTTTGAAACAGCTAGTTTTCATTAAAGTAATCTAAAATTGGGGTAAAATAACTACCTTCTTTTCTACTCCTGGGCTTAAGCACTATTAAAGGTGGTATTCACATTTCTTATTGTAGTTGATAGTTAACATTTATTTCACTAATATTTAACACAATAAAATTGTACAATTCATATTATGGAAAATATTTTACAACTATGAAGTATCACTAATTTAATAAAATTCAACTGTTTTTCAAGATATATCCTTTATTAACATTTAACATTCAATATAAAATGTTATACAATTCAATATTATTATAAAATCACACTTTTTCTGTACAAAAACAGTGTATTTTGAGTCAATGGTTCTTTTTTAAAAGACTGTTCAACAATATTTAAGAAGTGGGTGTTGATATGAATATTTTATTTTACACTTGATCCCTTTTACACTGTTCTCTCAACTGAAGAGCCATAAGAGATTTAGTAGATTGAACTTGGATTTGAAAAACTGAGTTTAATCAACCCTTTATGGGCCCCTTCTTACCGAAGTAATCTACTTTGGCTGGAAAAGCTGGTGAGATTGCGAAGTCACTGTAACAAAATATAAAAAAAAGAAAATATAAAAAAGAGAAAATTGTTGGCATATATTGCATTTTAGGTAAACCAAAGTAAGTGTAAATAGGGTTAAATGGTATTTTTTTCATATTCCACCAGGAAAGAGACAAACTATACCAACTTATTGCTCCATCATGGTCCTATTTCATGGTGAAAGATAGTTTTAAGTTCATAAGTACAAAGTAGAATCACTAATAGTTTTTTTGCATAATAAAAACGACTACTAGTAATATTGTAAGAGTTATAAAGGCAAGAACTTACAAATCAGCATTGTACAAAGTTCAAACTAAAAGGCCGATAATATTAGTTTCTGATTTATTGTGAAACGGGTCCCTGCCAATGCAGCGGAGTCAAAATATTATAGATAGATAGGTAGGTAGACAATAATAATAATTAATGCAAAAGGAATCCAAAGGTTCGTTGCCGATACCACCAATCGTTCTCTACATACATCTTTCCAGTGGTGCCCTTCCAAACCCTAATCTGCTAAATCGGTTTTATCACAATCCTCCCATATACGTTTCGGTCTACTTCTCGGACATTTACGCCGCAAAGCTATAATCTGAATTATATTTACCGGGTGCAGATCTCTTATTTCGGCTTTGTGTAGCTTTCTAAATTCTTCAGGTAATTCATCTTTTTTCACTTGAAAATCTTGGGAAGGAACCACCCATTGGTGGTACTTCAAACATTAATTTAAATTAGAAGGTCCCGTGGCCATCTTC
>NW_027114152.1:47322-48218 GCF_000696795.3 Halyomorpha halys
TAAGTCTCTTGTCAAGATGGAGTCCTAATTATCGAATCTGTTCAACAAGCATTAGTGGGGTATCTAGAAAGGATACTGTAGGACAGGAGGGCAGAGGTTTACGACGGAGAGTAAAGGTGATCTGTTGGGATTTGTCTGGATTTATTTTGATTCTCCAGTTTTTACACCATTCTTCAATAGATGTTATGTGTGCCTCAATTAAAAGTTAAATTAACATTTGAAAAAAAAACTATGTATTATCTTTTTCTGAAAAAGACTCTTTCTTAGAAGCAATAATATATACCATGAGATAGTATATTACTATCAATTTGTTTTTTCAGAACTTTTCTTGAAATATTCTTACGTAAGGTTCCGGGAATACCGTTATATGGATAAATAACCAGGCGAGCTATTCCCGTTGTTAATTAACACTTATCAGTCGCTACCTTTTTATACGTGATCCTCACTAGGTTGTAAGTGGTTCCGGTAAATATGAAAAACAAATTGAGTATTGTAAGAGTAACATTTCAGTTAGAAATGGTTTATTTTACACATATATATGAGATTCAAATGATTATTATTTGGAAAGGGTAGTGATAAATAACTGGAGATGTCAATTACGCTGTTATGCTTATAAGTAGTCTTACCGATTTTTCAAAAAAATATCCGCTAAGCGCCTGTGTATCTATTTAATAGTTACAGTAATGTCGCACTGAGTATACGGCACCAAAGAAATCCACTGTTCAGGACCCTTACACCAGCGCCCCCTACGGTGCGTTGGCAACCAACCAGATAAAAATTCAAAAACGACGTGGCAGGACACATATTTAGGGAACAAGTTTTTTAGGTTTAGTTTAAATTTCAAAATCAATATGTGCTCCAGCACATTATAAAATTCAAAGAACGCCCATTGCAAC
>NW_027114152.1:49943-50608 GCF_000696795.3 Halyomorpha halys
TATCTAAAGGAGAGGCCAGACCAATAAAATAGTAGGGCTTAACCATCCTGCCTCCAAAAAGTAATTCCCTACAGTGGTTTGTATATGGTCGTAACAATAAATATGATGATGATTTGTACTGAGAAAAAATCTGACACTGATGAATACTCTCGATGACCCTGCATTTTATGAAAGATTTTTCTCTCTTTCATTCACACACACAAAAAAAACCATTGTTAAAATAAAAAAACTATGTTTTCTGGGATACACTATTTATTTGTCTCTATGTGACTTTGCAAGCGTTTATGTCTCTCTGTGTCTTTGCAAGTGTTTATCTTATTCAACTAATTATTCATAAAGGTTTATAGTCAAATTAAGTAATTAATGAAACCTCCAGATTAAAACTAAATAATTTTGACTACATTTTATAATTGTTTATTAGGCAAGTCAGTGAGGGATTTTTGATGAAAATGGCAGGACGGCCACAATGGACTTTAGACCTTGGTTTGGACTATTTAGAAGTTGAACATATTAAAACTCCTGAGATACTGGTTTAGAGCCAAAGATAGGTGGGGGATGAATGTCACAAAAATATTTGTTTTTTATGCATTAAAAAGTGGCAGTTTGCTAGCATAAAATATGTAATTTGAAAAATTGGAGAGCATTAAATTTCTTACCAGAATCTT
>NW_027114153.1:0-857 GCF_000696795.3 Halyomorpha halys
TCTAAACGAACCTGTTAGCTTGAAATCTTACCGTCAAGTGGCTTCTGCGCCGCGAACGGCCAGACTACGAATTAAAAAATACGTTACAGAGATGACAATGTGTTTTTAAAGAGAAAACGTTACAAGCGGGTAAAAGTAAAAAGTAGAAAATGTTGAAAATATTTAGAAGAGGACTATATAATATGTTACATATTTCATTTGTTATGTATATTTCCTTTCTCTAAATTTTATTTTTTAATTATTTAATATTATTTTGACCGCACCCCCAAAACCATCTTCTCCGTGTATAAAAGAGTATGTTCGTAGTATAATTAATGATTAATAACAATTATAATATGAACATTACTTACAACTATCTATTACAATTTATTCTACATTGCTGTATCCAAATAGATTGTAATAGTTATTGATCATGGATTGTACTTGGTACATGCAGTTTTATAATAATCAGTTGAAGAAATTATTTGTTCTAAAACACTTTTTTTTTTTGTAGGGAATGACTATGCGAACAATGAAGTTGCGAAACGTCACCTAAATATAGTTGTATTATTGACTGATCCCCAAGACCCACACAAATATATATCTATAACCGTTAAGAAAAAGTTATCAGTATATTTATATCTTTTCAAAACAGACACAATAATTATTTAATATAAAAAGAATTTATGATTTTTTTAAAAAATGTTTGTATCTAAGGTTCCTCTTGATTGTTTCTAATCTTTTTATGAATACACAAATGAGTTATTGTAGTCTCAAAAAAATAATTTGTCAATCTTGCCAAATTTTTGCCGATTCAGGAACATCAGAGCATTAGAACACAACTTCCACCTTTGATCTAAATTATTGTTTTATATTTT
>NW_027114153.1:2662-3005 GCF_000696795.3 Halyomorpha halys
TATCATGACAAGGTAGGATTGGTAGCACTGGACTCCAATTAGTTTTGAGTAATTTTGTTTGCTATTTTATTTGTTATATTCTGTGTCTGCATGGTCAGGTCATGAACTGTATAATGTATTTTTTTCAGACGTACACTAATGTCCAGATGATGCGTAAATAAGCGAACATTATTTTTTTTTTTTTTAAGACTACAGCGAACTTTTTATGTAATTAAACTCATACATATTCTCTGCCCTTTGGTATTCTGTTTTACTAATCTAGTGATTTACTTACGGTTAGAACTTCTAGAAGTTGATCATTCTATATCCATACTGATATTTATGTTTCATTATAATTTATTCT
>NW_027114154.1:0-1186 GCF_000696795.3 Halyomorpha halys
TTGTAAATAATAGAATTTAAATTTAAACATAATGTAACATAATATTGATAAATATAGGTTAATTTTTGACCGTCTTATATTTGATGTGAGCATAACAGCCTGCCAAATTTTACTAATTAATGTGAGGCTGTGAAACTAAAATTAAGATTGCCTCTGATGATGGCTGGAAGGTTGGATGAAATGTTGGACATGTAATATGAATTTATAAAGATTTGTTGAGACTATATAGATATATTTTCATATAATTGAATAATGCAGGTCTCGAAAAAGATAATACATATAAAACAAAAAAAAAATTAGTCTTACTTCTTTGAATGTACAAGCATATCCTCATAAAGGTCGATGACATACTTTTGACAGTTCAATAATTGGATAGTTTTGACATTTTCTACATATTCAGTTGCAACCTGAAGGAAAGTTTGGTTTCATAAACTCATAATTTAAATATAACAAAATCAAACAATCACTAGCGATATTTAAATTCAAAAATATTTCAATTGTTTACCTTGGTTGACCTGGTTGCTAGGGAGGCAGACCTAGTGTCAGATTTTCTTGGCTTCATTCTTAAACAGTTGATTATTATGAAGACTAGGATGATTGGTAAATTTGCCAGTGTTACGTTTGTACTTATGAATAACGAAAAGGCGAGACAGAATACCAACGATAGCATGAATATTACAACTTGAGCTGCTCTATCTCCTGTTACCTGTAAAATTGTTTCTATAAATTGTGTCAATGAAGTGATTAGAAAATCACTCAGTTAGTTACCTATGATAATACTAATAGGCTACAATATGCTTATAATAATGAATCTAAACCGTTCAACCAGAATATAATTTTGAATAATACAAGAATAATGAAACTGTACATAATAATATACAGGGAAAATAGTAATATTAAAATTAAGAATGAAAAAAGAAGTAATGTAGATATGAAAATCAACGAAATAAATATATACACAAATTGGAAATGTAATAGTTAAAATAATCAATGGTTGTATTTAGTTCTATAGTTTCTTTATCCTCACCGAACCAAATCATCAGCATATCCAAGCACCGGTATTTCACCACCCAAAGTTAAACCCTTTTCGGTATTCATCACACTTTTAATGATATATTCTAGTGCTAGATTAAATAAGATAGGTGATAAAGAATCGCCTCGTTTTAAACCCGACCAGACCTCGGAT
>NW_027114155.1:0-1115 GCF_000696795.3 Halyomorpha halys
AAGGAGTGATATCTGGTTCGGGCTAGATCGGTTACATAGGGAACATTAAGGTCTTTATTTATGATTTTATTTGTGACAAAGTAAGGAGCATTGAGGGTTTTACGAAGGATTTTGGATTGTAAGGATTGAATACGAGAGGAACTCGAAGGTTTAGTGGAGCCCCAAAGTTCAACTCCATATGTCCAGTTTGGCCTTATTATAGTCATGTAGATCAGTCTTTTGTAATGTGATGTGTTGTAATGATTTTGGGATACAATTAATGGGTTATTATTAACAGCGAGCACACATGTGTCATCGGCATACCTGGTGAGAATAGTGTTAGGATTGGTTGGAATGTCAGCTGTATAGACGGTGTAGAGGATGGGACCAAGGAACACCAGCGGACTGAGAATAGAGGGATGAATGGGAACCATTGTGGTTTTCTTGGAAAAATCTATCAATGAGAAAGGAACGAATGATGAGAAAGTATGTAGGAGGTAGGAATTAACGGAGTTTGAAAAGCAGTCCCAGATGCCAGACTCGATCAAAAGCCTGTTCTACATCGAAAAAGCATAAACATATTTAAGCGTCAAAATTTCGTTTTACTTATTATTTTGCATTACGAGTTACCTTGAACACTAATGAAAACGTTATAAAACAAAGAAATTAAAATTAAATTATTATAAAATTTCTAGCAATCTTGACAAAAATTAAAATTATATTTTAATAGATTTTGAAAATCATCCTTCAAATTTCGTTTGTAGATGTTTTAATTTACCTTAAACAAATTGCATTAGAAATAATTTCTTGCATTTATCTAATTTTTGACTTTTTTTTTTTAACAAGTATATAAAAAAATATTACTATAAATAAGAATTTTGCATTGGAATTATTTTTGAAAAAGTTTACAGTGGACGGGAAAAAGGACTATTTTTTTCTCCTATACTCCAAGAGTTGATATCTGTAGGTAATGAGAAAGGCATGAATAGATCTCTTTTAATACAATATAAAAGGTGACTGAGGAAAGGGACATTAACAGGAAAATAAGATTATGTATGCTGTCTAAAGATGGAACTTACCAGTTTGCAGTTTTAACTAAAAATTAAAAATTATTAAAAAGGATGTCAAGCCCTGGG
>NW_027114156.1:0-638 GCF_000696795.3 Halyomorpha halys
AAAAAAATATTCTAATACAATCTTTCGTTCAAGTTTCGTTTGTTAGATTAATTTTAGCAATGAGCTAACCTAAGAATATCCACAATTTAATAATGATGAGAAAATTGTTTACCGTAGAATCAACGCCGTCGATAATATATATGAGGAGAAGATTTTGGGGGTGCGTATAATTAATAACACAAATAAGTTGTGAAAATTTATTTAATAGTGCCAACGTTCCAGCCCAGGTTTCTAGCCTTCATCGAGGCTAAGAACAGAGAGCAAGACAACAACCAATGAATACAAAATAAAAATAGAAAATATAAACAGAATTATACAATTATAATATATAATTTGACAATAACAAGATGAATAATTTTCATTCTGTATAATTATTTACTTATATCATTCTGTTTATATTTTGGAGCCATTGGTTGTTATCCTTGCTCTTTGCTCTTAGCCCTGATGAAAGCTAGAAACCTGGGCTGGAATGTTGGCACTATTAAATAAGTTTTCACAACTTATTTGTGTTATTAATTATTCGCACCCCCAACCATCTTCTCATGTTTATTATCTACGGCGTTGATTCTACGTTAAACTATTTTCTCATCATTATAAAATTCTGAATATTCTTAGGTTAGCTCTTTGCCAAAATCACT
>NW_027114156.1:2743-3351 GCF_000696795.3 Halyomorpha halys
CAGAGCTCAATTCCATATGTCTAAATTGGTCTGATTATCGTAGTGTACACTAATTTTTTGTAGTAAATGGGAAGTTTAGAGCGTTTGTCAAGTAAGTGTTGTAGCAATCGGAATCTACGAGCAATTTCAAAACCTTAAAAAAACATTTATTTCTTATTCGGAGCTCTATATCTTAATAACTACCAACAACACTAGAAAATCTAAGAGAACATTATTTAAAGAGGAGTAAATTTGTTGAAAAATTAGCCCTAAAGGAGCTATTTACGTCCAATAGTTCTCAAGATGTAGCTTTTAAAAAGCAAAATTTCTTAAAAATCTACTGAAAGATCAGTAGTTAGTTAATTTATTTTGAGAAATCTATATCTCAGGAACTATGTGTCGCACAGATGTCTATTAGCACTCAAATGAAAGCTGGTGTATTGGACTATAAAGAAATTTATGACCTTTACCTTCGTAGGAATAGTAATTTTTAATACATTTGTTAAAATAAATTGATTTATAGTTGTTCGGACAATAAATTTGATTTATGAAAAACTTTATTTCAAAAACCATTGGACGTACTGATATCTGCCAGCTCTCAAATTAAAGCTAGTTAAATTTACTACAAA
>NW_027114157.1:0-406 GCF_000696795.3 Halyomorpha halys
CGAACCCAGATCCTTAGATCTAGTAGCAAATCACCTCTATGTCGCCTTGCCCGATAAGTTTAAATTCAAATTTAAACAATTCATTATTTAATTGCACTCTACACCAGTGACAAACGATTCGCCACTAGTGGAGTCGGATTTTGACCATACTATTTGCACTTATGTATATACTTACTACATTATAATTGAGTAAGGTTTTAAAATTATGACAATAGACAATCTTTTTACTTTTTTTTATAAACCATGGAATATATTTACAATCAATTGGATTAAATTCTACTAAACACGAGTAAAAAATTACTAATATCACGATTTAAAAAAAAATTACCTACAATTCAAAGCAAAACACAGCTACATAACCGACTTTATGGAATTAGCAGGTACCTGTGACAACAATATGTTTGTT
>NW_027114157.1:3093-4594 GCF_000696795.3 Halyomorpha halys
TTTTAAAATTGAAGTATCGCTTTCTGAATACTATGGAAGAAATTATTTTGTTTTTTCAATAAAAAAAAGGATAAAATATTAATCTGATTGTTCTTCCTTGTATCCTTCAATTAGTATTATTTTTAAAGGAGCATAAAAAAAAAAAAATCAAAAGCGTGAAAATTAGTGCTATATCCAAGATTTCAAATTTGGTCAGGTTTTCGTGACTATTAATTAATAAATTAACAAATCATCAACATATTCATATATTTTTTGTTGATTTAATCGGTCGTCTTTATTTATTTATTTTTTAAAAAGGATATTGCAATTTGAAACTAATATTATATTGGCAAGTAAAAATAAAAGTACAAAATTTATTACAAACAGGCTTATCTTTTGTATAATTTTATCTAAAATTCTCAGAGATTTTCATATATTTTAAATGTTTTGATTAAAACAGAAAATATTATAAATTAGTTCAAACTAAAATAAACGATGACTAAACTGATTTAATAGTATGTGTCTAATAACTGAAGTTACAAAAAGGATGCAATCAAGTTTTTTTTATAAGAACTAGGCTAGGACAACCCATAACGACCACGTTTAATGTTCTCCAACCCCACTATTTTTTACATACAAATAACTTTCCACTAAACCAGGCCGTTTGGATCCAGGGTAAATAAAGAAAAATGTATTCATAATTTATATACACCAGACACCCCTGAATATTAATTGGTGGAGAATCTGTATTTTTAATACGAAAGGGTAGTCTCATTTATACGAATAAAAAAATTTGAATATTCAAATAAAAAAAATTGCTTCTAGAGATACTGTATTTTTTTCTTTTTCATAAAAATAAAATCTAGTATGCCAGTTGTAGTTACTAGCTGGGGGCATTAAGTTAAAGTGCGCATTTTACAACCAACTGTTGGGATTCCGTTTGAATATATTCCATCTAACTGGGTAGTTTAGCAGAACCCACAAAACGGCAGGCGGAATAATATTTTCCAGCTAAAAGAAAAATTCTTCCCAGACCTGGTAAAATATTTAGACAAGACACTGCAGAGAAAATAATTCAGTAATGACTACATTTTTTACAAATTTCACAAAATAAAATTTATAGATAAATATTCACATAAAAAGACTGAAATAAATAACACTTTTATTATATATCATGCCACAGTGACTAATAATAATAATGAAGGCCTAATGAACCCGATGGTTCGGTACCAATACCACCAATCTTCTCTACAAAACAGTTTTAACGTAATTCTCCCATCTACGTTTCGATCTACCCCTCGGATGTTTACCCGTCGGTTCAGTGTTTATTAAGATTTTAGGGATCCGCATTACTTCGAATTATATTTACCGGGTGTAGATCTCTTAATTCAGTGTTGTGTAGTCTTCTAAATTCTCCCGTTATGAAATAACCTTTTTCGGTCCGTATATTTTACATAATACTTTATTTCCGAAAATCTTAAGGCGCTGTTCATCCCTTAGTGTAAGAGGCCACGTCTCGAAT
>NW_027114158.1:0-6194 GCF_000696795.3 Halyomorpha halys
GGTATGTAGCTCTGAAGAGTATAAATTAAGGCTCTACCCTTTGTTTTTGTAATTTAAATGATTAATTAGCTCTCAGAATAACAACAAACGAACACAAAAGCAATTTTTACTGTGTGAGCACTTTTCTTGTACGACCAACTAATACAAATGTGCCATAGTTGTATAAGCGTTACGCAGAAAAGAGGATATAAGGGTTGAAAAGGGCTGGAAACCGGGTGGCCTCTACCTGAAGTGAAAGGTCTGGGTTTTCCTGGGGCTAGGGTTGCCCGGATTAGAGTAAGCCGGACAAAAGGGAGTATGCCCAGGTTGTCAGCCCAACTTAGGGCTTTATATATATATAGCTACCTGAGTCTTTACCTCTTACCAACAGGTGTTCCTCCACCAGCAGCTTCTTGACCGTAACTAGTGTCAGCACCAATACGGCCGGCAATTATTCGGTGAATAATCAGGACCTTCCTAATTGAGACAAGTGGTCCCTCTTACACAGAAAGAACAGCTCTCCGCATGTGAGAAAAAAAGGAAGGTGAATATTCAGAATTATTCATCGAGCGGAAACTACTTAGCAATGGAGACCTCTACTTACCCTAGGCCCTGGCCATGATTAACTACGAGCAGCACCTTGTTGTTTGCGGTTGTACCCAAGGCTATCTGCCTCCCGATCGGCTACAGGAGGAAATCAAT
This sequence comes from Halyomorpha halys, assembly GCF_000696795.3. Lineage (NCBI taxonomy): Eukaryota > Metazoa > Arthropoda > Insecta > Hemiptera > Pentatomidae > Halyomorpha > Halyomorpha halys. The sequence continues at coordinate 682 of NW_027114158.1, forward strand.
TATAATACCAAATTAATCTGAGCCCGAAAATACACCAGATCATTGGGACTCATATGGCAGGGTAAAGAAGGAGTTCTCAGTAGAAGTATTTGAGATATTCACACGTTTGCCAGTTTTCGCTAATACAAAATGCTGACAAATTAACAAACATCTGTATCCACACGCACGTTACTTCTGAATTAAATTGCGTTAAATAAAAAAAGAAACAAAATGGAAAGATTTAAAACGAAAGAAAACTCCATTGTTAGCAAAGAAGTTGGTTTATTAATTCATCGAAAGTTAACTTTATTAATCAGACATGTGGTATTTTTATAAATATATATTTCTGCCATATTAAACCAATAATAAACATATAAAGTATAAATGAACTGACAAGATTTTAACGAATTTATTCATAACGAAAACATTAAATATTAAGGTACAGCATCATAAATACAGTTAATATTCTATTGATTTAGAAGTGTAAAAGTTAGTTATTCAATCCACAATTATCTGTTGGCAGTTCTCAAACAATATTGAACAGAAAACTGTGAATACATCATCAGATCTTGCCCAATTTTCTATTGATTTGTGCCCGACACCGGCACTAGACTGGATCGACAACCAGTTTAAGCAACCAAGTACCAGCCAATCCGAGTAGTTATTGTAAAGATATAAATTTTTAGCCATATCATAATCCTAAACGTCTGTTCAACGAATTTTTTTTTAAAGATTGTTCAAGACATAAGTGGATCGCGCGAGGAAACAATTGCCTCGCACTTCCTTACACACAAAACCAGCTCGTAGGCAACTAATGTCTTTTACAGAGCCATAAATTTCGACCTGTTGTTAGTTTTAGCCGAGGGATGTTGAGGAAGGCAGCTCCCACACATTCAAATACGATAATTATTTTTTTAACTGCCCCGAGTGGCTCTACAGTTTGTAGTGACAACGACCAGAGTTGCAAATCACACGGGATACAATAGGCCCCCTATACTCGTGAAATATGGCCTCCTTGGAGAGGAAGATTCGATAAAAAGAAACGGTGAAAAATAAAACGACGCTGACTGCCATATGGAAAGTCGTAAATTATTTCATACTCGGAAGAGAGCCTATCGTTCCGGCCAGGAAAATAGAAGGGACGAGTTATGAATAAGAGATTCATGGCTTCTACAAGTGTTGAGGTGTCCTGCCCCTTTCATCGTAAAACCAGTTTTTTTTTTGGTAATGTATCGATTTAGCGATAGTAGGTCCACTTTGTTCAACAATAAGTTCACGGCTATGGCCATAAAGTAGGTAGAAGTGCAGCCTTACATTATCTCCTTTGTTTATGCAAATCACACATAGGCGAACTTTGCCCTTGTCTTCGCAGTGGTCTTTGGCTAAATATGCGTTTAACCGGACTTTTTTTTTTTCGAAGCATCATGCAGGGAAATAGGCATGACGTTTCTCAATTTAACACTTTCTACAATAGGCTCATTTCTTTACCAATTACTAATCTACAAAATATTTACAATCGTTATATAGGAAGTTGAAGAATTGAAAATGTTTATTTTGAGAAACATAATCAGGACTCAGTAATTTCATATTACTTTTATTAGATATACCGACGTTCAAACTCTATCATGTATGCTATAATCACGGCTAATATTGAAACATAAAGAAGATATACAAATAATACTAATCAAATAAGTGATGAAAATTAAGAAATACAAGTGACGCCAATCTGAAGCAGTTATATTAGTTTCACAGCCTACGTCCAAATTTCAGCAACTAAGAATTTTTTTTTTATTTATTGATATTTACAACTGTATAAAAAATACAAGTAAATTTGATCATAATGATATGATACAGCATGTAGAGAAACTATCCAGTAGTAGAACTCTACAAATATTTTACAATATAAGGTCACGAGACCATCTTCTTTTCAGGCGCCTCAGAGAATTGCCAGGAATGGAAGAGGAAGCAAGGTTAGAAACTAGTGGGTTTGGGTGGTTAGGGAGTTTATAATGGAAGGAATGATATCGGGTACTATGAAAAATAAATTTTGAAAATAAACTGAAGGTTTCCTAAACGAGGATGGGGTTGCCTTGATACATTAAAAAACAAAACAAAAAAAAAAAAACCTTATGAGAACATTGTTTGTATTTGTGTAAACGCTTGATCTTTGACAGCCAACATTTCTGCATAAAACAATCAGAGATTTATAAAACAATCGGGATTAGTCATTGCCACAAATATGCAATACTCTATATAACAATATATGCAATTGTTATACAATATCATGTTACTGTATTGACTATAAATTATTACAAATATATACTTAAATTTATTAGTTTTCATTACTTATTTTAACAATATTATGTGTGCATCTTATCTCTTGTACTTTTTGTTTCCCCATTAAATTCAATCGAAACGTCTAGATCAGCAGTAAACAAAAATAAAATGACGGAGCACTGCTTTTCTGCAATAAAAGTTATTAGTAATATAAATTCCACTAAATGTGATTTTGTATGTTAAGATCCGAAAAGCTGGACGCTATTTGACAAAAATATATGAATATTTTATACATATAGCTTTAGGTTAAAAGAGTTTTGCAATATTACTAATTCGAATTCAAAATATATCATTAGACAAGCATTTCTTCATTCTATATAGAATGATTTTGAAGATCGAAAAAAAAAAATATATATACATACTTTTATACGATTTTATAAAAAATAATAGGAAAAAAGATTATATAACTTGAAGATTTACTGATTTAATTGATTTTTATACTTTTTAGTACATACAAATTTTCTATTGATCAAAACCAATGTCTACTTTGAAATGCTTACTGTGTCAAGCCCAAAAAAAAACATCTTCTGACCCCAAAAGCACATAAAAAACAGGCATTATAACGGAAGACCAAGAGATTTTTTTCTAAGCTCCTATAACGAATTCATTTCGAGATTATCTAGAAGTCCATCTGACATGTGAATAGCATATGTAATGCTAATAAGATATTTTTAATTCTTATTATTATTTTTTTTTTTTGTATCACATGTCATTAGCTCAAATTTATTCTCGAATTTATGAGAACTAACATTCGGGTATCAACTGGAACCGGTTTCCCGCCAAAAACTTATATCCATGAATCATATTCATCTCTAAAAGAAATACTGTCATCATAGGGCGGGCATAGAAGTTGGTGAAGGCGGCAGGAAGTCGCGGGTCGTAAAAATTAAAATGGTATATGACTGCACAAGGCAGATTGCATAATATACTGATATCATTTCACTATCGCCGTGTTCATGAAGCGAGAGAAAAATGTAGCCAGCGGAAACGGGCACTAAAGGCTATGTTCGCTTTTCCGTGCCATGTTCTAATCGTAATCCTAAATTTATAAATTCATAACGGAAGTATCAAGTGGAATAAACAGAATACCGCTTAACTAATGACAACTACACAGTTTCAAGACATTAATTCCAAATTATTCTAATTGCATTTTTAATCTAAATTTCTGCGTGAATCTTAAAGTTAGATGCATTATTATATGATGGTTGTATCAAGAACTAAAAAAAAGTGAATTACCTCTTTTGGTTCTGATAGTGAGCAACAAAGTTATTTGTAGAATCTACATTTTCTCAATTCTAAATAACACCAAGAAAAGTTAAAGTCTGGCAGAAACGTTTTTTACTAATATGAACTTGGTACGACCATTACTTTCTAAGAAGCTTATTCTTCAAATAATGACTATTTTTACCAAACAGTCAAAAATGGTCGTTATTGTCACGTAATTTCCGAAGCATTGTGAAATTGTTAAATTAGGTGTAAAATAATTATCTCTGTACAATTATCAAACTCAGTGGTTTTCTTTAAAACCGCGGATAACAAAAAATATGGACAAGAGGAATTTTAAAGAAATATTTTGAATAAAACTTTTCAATTTGTAATTTTTTACTAAATTCTATAAAGAATAAATATAGAATGAAAAATGGGAGAATGCAACGAAAAAAAATTATTTTACTCCAAGCTTATAAAACTGTCTTAGTGGTAATTATTAATTTTTTATTTAATTATATTAAAATATACTGGAAATAAATATATTTTTGTATTATACACGCTCGGTTTGTATTTGAGATTTATTGTACTAATTATTTGATGATTTATTTATATAAAAATAACATTTAAATGTATTTAATCTCAAATATATTCAAATTAATTTATTTTTTATATATACATTTTAATTGTTAAACATGTTTGTGGATACACATGCTACTGAAATGAAGAATTCAGTTCCATACGTTTTTACGGATTTTTCGAAATTTAATAAAAACACTTTAAAATAGTTTCGGAGACTCTTCTCAACTCTTCCTAGAAGTATGATTAAAAATATCAATTAAATTTCGTTTTTCACTTGAGGACAACTAAAAATGTATCCTAATCCTTTTGACAGTACAGTTCAATTCTATCAAAATTGTTCTTAAAAAGCCTTGTACAGTGACTTTACACTGTAAATGTTACTATGTTGTATATGCACAAACAAACGGATTGAACCCACGCTTAAAGTGTATTTTAAAACATTTAATTTACTTCTAGGATGAAGTCAAATGAGAAAGGATTCGACCTATATATCACATCACGGTCAAGCGAATTCATACAATACCGCATTGTAAAAATGGTTGATATTACCCGGGCATTTGATCACTACAAATCATTTGAAGAGTAAGCCCAATGCCAAACCAGAGAAGAGATCCTCAGTGGCAGGCAATATTTAGATGATTTAGACTTGTAGGCTGCCAAGACTGGCGTCACAATTAGTATGGCATATGGAAGAGATTGTCTAACTGCTGTCAAATGTGAAGTCAGTCCATTTTATGGATACTAAAGTTCCTTTGAAATGAGAAAGAGTATTTCAGTAGCTTGTAGTTAAAGAGACAGTATAATGGTTTTTTAAACTAGAGAAGAAAATAACATTAAACTTAGCATTTTCTTTCCCATACTGTACATAGTATAAGCACTAAGTATTGTTATGTGACTTGTAGCTACAAGGTAAAGACTTAATTAATTAAATAAACGATGGTTTGGATAGCTTCTGGGCTGAGTTCATTTATCTAGATGCTAAAATTTATCAATATAGATAAATAGCTAAGGGAATGATGAAATTTCAATAATGTCCAACTGTAAGGTGTTTTTGAAAATCATTATGACTGAAGATTCTCAACAAAAACACATAAATAATACCTTATTTTTTAGTATTTTTAGAAATAAAAATTCATAAGCAAACATCATCCTTCTTTTGTGATAGATTAGGAGGATGCGGATTGTATGTTCGAATTAATTATATCATAAAATGACGGTTTGGTAGTTAACGATATCATACTAGAGCAATATAAATAGCTAGGTCAACGAAAAGCTTTTTATTTATTTTTTTTGTGGTTTGTTATAGGTCTGTACTATAACACTATAGGCTTTTATAACTATTCATCTGTACTATATTTATATTTTGTAAAATAAATATATAAAACAAGTCTTAATCAACCATATTAAAT
>NW_027114159.1:0-9524 GCF_000696795.3 Halyomorpha halys
TAATAATAGATTTTAAATTGCTAGATGAATATTTGAATGCTGTAAAAAGACCTAGCAAAATATGACCTCGGGACTGCAAGACTTTCCCCCTTCCCACTCAGGACCTTGTACTTAAATTTATACTTGAGTTTTCTTCATCCTCCCACAATGTAATATTTCATAATATAATAAAAATAATGTATATCTTTCATAACGCTTGGGATGTGTTACTTTTACTACAACATACCTTACTACATGAAGTAAAAAATTAATTGATAATTAAAATACCTATAATAGTATTATTATTATAATTATACTTGTATTATACCATTTCATACAATGAACACGTCAAAGAATTCCCCTAGTTTAAGTAGAAACAATTGAAACTACAGTGAAACATCGCTGCTTTGCTAGAGTAGTGGCATATTTGACAGATATTTTTATTTTGGCTTTTGAGCATTTCATGGATTATACCTTAGACTTGAGTTAATTTGTAACGACTCTAATAGCTCTAGGGAAGATTATAGGGTGATCTCAGTAAATAGAGTAACCACAGCTTATCTACTTACTATCTTATAAGTACATGCAATTCTATATAAAATCAAAACTTTTTTTTGTCAGATAAGCAACTAATCAAGGAAAGCAGTATTATTATGTAAATATGAGCATGATGTAATAAATGGTGAAATGGAAATAGATGGTCAGGGCTACGGTCAAGAAACAAAAAAAAAAGTTTCAATTGTTAATGATGAACGATCCACATTGAAGGTCTTCATCGAGGCTGTTGTTTTTGGTAGGGGTGTAATAGATTAATATAAAAAAAAAAATGCCAATTTTTTAAATAATAGTAAACAAACGTCTACAAGAAAAAATAACTTTTTGTTTATTAGTTACCTTTTTTTTTAAATTATTTAAGGCATCAACCACGTATGGGTCATTATTGCCTTAACTTCTCAAATAGCGAAGGCTATAATTGTAATTTAAAACTTATGGGCTGTACCCCTGCTCGAGGGCAAGGGTCCCGATTGAGGCTACGATTATATTGAAATGTGAAAACTATTAAAACATGGGGACCCGAGGTAAAATTTGATTAGCTGTAAGTTCTGTTCGGTAAGTTTGGCATAGTAACGTTAACTAATCAATGTGGGACGAAACGTTCGCCATTAATAACTAGTTCAAACATTAATTGCAACCTGGACCATCTCCTTATATAGTAGGGGTATTCATGAACTTTAGTTTAACATGTTAAAGCGTGTTAAATGGAGAAATATTTCCTTCATTTACGATGTCAAAACGATTCAAAACATCAAAATCAAAACATATAACATGGTTGAGAGTCTGTTAATAGGTGTGTTAAATGGAGAATGACGTCAAGCAAAAGACAAGCTGAACTCGTCACCACCGTTTTGTTTGTTGTGTATTGTTTTAATTGAGTACTAGCTGTGTTTTGGATGTTTTTAAAACTAATAAAGCAATGTATGACAATAATTATAATGTAATGACAGCTGTCAATTAGCTAATCTTGATTCTCTTCCTCATAAATTAGAAGACCAACAAAGCAAGGAGGGGCACTATTTTCAAACAGCTTAAACTTTTCATTCAATTTAGGCATGTTGTAATAAACTACTTTAATCAAAACTTAGAAGTAAACAATAACATGAAATTTTGGAAGGAAAGGTTATAAAACAAGTTTCTCAGAAAATCCGCTAGGAGCTCTCATGCATTTAACATATAACATAACTTGCTCACAATCCTATACTTATAATATTTAACACGGTTAAACGTTTTGCATTTACCACATCATGAATACCCGTAGTGGAAAAAATAAGGGAATGATTTTCCATATAATAACTTATATGTCTATTATAATGCAGTAAATAATAAATGCTTACTGGAGGAAAGACCACTATTCGTCTGGGACGTACACAAGCATATAAAGAGGTGTCCTTTGAACAAGCCCTATCTACAAGCGTTTGGCAGGAGACAGAAAAACATTACGAATTTTATAAACAATTCAATTGGTTTTTAAAAAGATATTGACACATTTTTGGGCTACTTATATAATTGGAAGGGTTAAACAGGATAGAACTCCTACTACATAATTTTTATTATCGAAGATTTAATAATATTTCCGCCATACTGGGAATCAGAATATCAATTAGGAAAAATAAAATTGAATTAAACTTATCAAATAAATATCGCCTTTCTTAATTTTTATGAATATTATTCCATAATCATCAATTGTTTAGAACTTAAAACAAAGTTAAATCGATTATTCAGGATTTTAACTTTCTCAGGGACAACCAGTTAAAGGAGACATCATTGGAGAAAATAATTAACATTGAATAAATTTTAAGCGACATTCACAAAAGAGAACAAAACAACAATCTTTCTTTAGGTAGTATTTTTATAAACGAAATGGATTATATTTTCATTTCATTAAATAAAACTCAAGGTTTAAGTGATATTAGAGGAAAGCTCTGCATTGGGTTTATTTTGTAAAATCTTAAAAAAAAAAATAATCGATATAGTTTTAACAACACCATTTCACAAAAATGTTGGTAGGTTCTTAATTATATGTTTGAGTTTATTTTACTATAATATTAATCCATAGCCTGTGATTCCGATTTTATAGACGAACAAAAAGCAGAACTATAAAGCGACAATGAGACTTCTACCTTCAGACCTCACGCAATCACGAGGCTTGCCTGCAACTGCCCCGTGACACAAATTTAACTCTTATTAAAATTATTCCCACAAATAATAAAATACAATTTAAATATGTATCAACCTACCCTGAATCATGGGTTGAAATGCATTGACACACAAATTAGCTTTATCTGCGAAATCATTAGAGGTTCCCACGTTAAGCTCTTTTTTTATCCGACATACAGCAATAAATAAATAACTATAAGATTAAAAATACCATAAGGCAATGTTGTTTTCTTAATGAGCTCCTTCAATGAAGCTGTGAAACTTCACAACTTTCAAAATCCTTGACAACAACCCTGACTAGTTCTATAGCCATTCATAATTAGGTTTCTAGTTGCAATTCATTCTGAATATGTTACGAGAGAACGTATTTGTCCATGGAAATTCTTTTTTTACACACTGGACCGTGAGGTAGACCAGACTGACTTTTAAAAGTCACAATAAATAATATAAAAGATTAGGTGCAGTAGAACAGGTATGCTCAAGTAAAATAAAGTTTAATGATTAATTTAATCATGTTATAGAAAAGGATTGAACAAGCATAATAAATAATATAAAAGATTAGGTGCAGTAGAACAAGTATGTTCAAGTAAAATAAAGTTTAATGATTAATTTAATCATGTTATAGAAAAGGATTGAACAAGCATAATAAATTCCACAGCTGCCTCAATTGGTGTAGGAAGAGTAAGTTACAAAGGAATTGGAGGTTTTGGAGCAATCTCGAAAACTATATACTTTCCAAAATTAAGGCTTATAAAGAGGTGTAGATAGTTGACCGAAGATTAGTAATTGAAAAAGATGGTCGGGGGGGGGTCAGCAAAAAAGGACTTAAATTAACAAAAAATGATTTATTCATGCCGACGTTTCGATCTGAGATTCAGGTCTTCATCAGGGCTATAGAACAAAAAGATGTTTCTTGTATCTCATATTTTTTACTTTCTTCATTTCCCACTCTCCATATTTCTTTTTCTCCCTTGTTCCTTTCTTAAAATATATAGCAAAAATGTTTATTAATTTTACACATCTATATAACTTTCTTGCCCATTGTATCATACATTAGTCATATATATGTTGATATTCAACCTATTATTCATATATAAATCACTTTCCCATTGTATCATACATTTCATATTGTTCAATATGTTGATTCAAATTGTTTTTCAGTTTTTTTAGACACGACTTACATATCGTATGTTATACATATCTTCTTACCTATACAATATATTTCATCTTTCACAGTTAACAATCTGCTACTGTCTAATTCCATGGTTATCAATAAAATAATTTGTATTATTCAATTCAATATTTTGCATAATTCCAAATATGTTAGTATACCATTTCTTTTCAATTTTTTTTTTTAAATGTTGGTTGTTATCTCTTTTTTGTTCTGTAGCCCTGATGAAGACCTGAAACTCAGTTTGAAACGTCGTCATGGATAATGTTTTGTTTATTTATGTTATTTTTTGCTGAACGCACCCCCCGACCATCTTCTCCAATTAAGGCTTATAAAAATCCCTATAACATGGTAAAATCCAATACGTAATATTTGAGAAATGAGCAGCACACAAACAAAAATAAATAAACAAAAATTTAATTGACAATTTTTCAGACGCAAATTTACTCAAAAAAAAAAAAACTAAGTTAAGTAATTTTAATTATTTACTAAGAAGCAAAGAAGCCTAGCAAACATAATTCTCTCGAGATAAATAGCTTAAAATAATAATGAGGACATTTTATTCAACTTGAATAATTGTATCTTATATTGCAGATATAAGATAATATGCTTTCATTATCCGATTTCAATATAAATCAAATGGATATACTGTATATTTTAGTGGTTCCCAAATTTTTTATGGCATGGCCTCCATGTAAAGATATAAGATAGTCAGTAAAATGTCGGAGGAGTTTTCCTAAAGTAAATGAATGCACTGTATATTTTAATTTAATGTTTTTTTTGTAATATTTTCAGAAATATATATATTTAAAAAAAATAAATAAATCTGTACCATTACCATACATGGAGGTTCAGGGGGTAGTTATAAGAACAACGGTTGTGCATAGAGGTGATTTGGTCAGCATGACGCTCGACTGCTGGATTTATACACAATAAAGAGTAGCCACAATTATGAGGCTGGGTGGACCCCGCAGGGCTCCCGAACACACAGGGCTGACTCAACGTCTACAGTGAAATGGAAAATAATTATCTGTCACAGCCGGATTCGAACCGGGATCCTTCCAGTTAGAAGTCCATTGCCTTACCATATTATGGTATATGGTGTGGTGTTTTATACTGTTGATAATCTTATACAAAAAATAAATGTTAATGGTTTTAAATTTTAAATAAAGAGGTTTGAACTTTAAATAAAGAAAATGACCTGGGCAGAATAGCCTGCAAATAGAAATTATAAATTAATGTGAGAAGAATTTTTGTATTGAAGATGTCCCTGAAGATGGCTGAAGAAAGGCCGAAACGTTGGACTAATGAATAAATAAAGTGTTGAGACGGATTTGGATATAATATTGATTTATTTAATAAATTTTATTTATTATTTTTCATTTTTGATATAGACCGAAACTTTTAGATTCAGAGAAAAGACAGGCTTCGAAGATAAGGTTCTACGCTTTCAAACAAAAGAAAATGTCAACACATTATAATTATATATACTTTTTTAATATTTGATTATTATTTGTTTGTTGAGCTAACCAATGTGCATTATTTAGCTTTACTATAAATTACATTATATTGAATATGTAGTGATAAATGCAAACATTTAATTTGAATATTGTTTCGTTGTTCTTTTCTCCTTATTCCATCATCAATTATGAAAGGTTTAGAATCGCAAACTTACAAGCAGCTAAACCCATCGATCATTATGCCTATCAATCATAGCTCCGACTAGAGCGCAATAAAGGATGAAAAAAGTTCAGATATGGATTGAAGTTTAAAGAAAGATTTAAGTATATAAATAGCGAATCCAAGCATTTTATATGTTTGTTAATACACTTTGATATGTCTAAACCAGTAAAAACCATTTTTCATATCCATTATTTACGCTATAAAGTAATCATATAAATACTCATCAATAGAATCAATACAACACTTAGTAGATGCATTGAAATTCATAGACACGAACATGATGGGCGAAAAATATTCTAGTAGCTCGGATAACTCAACAGAAAGAAGAGACAGCCATGAAATCACTTTTATAGTGCCAGTCATGGCGAGGAAACCGCTCCTTTGCAATAACAAGCACATTTCATTTTTAGGTTTCGGCAGGTCATACTTCGTAAGGAGGGTGTCAATGGAGTGGGGAAGTAAAGTAAACAATTCACTTGGAAGTTACGTAATGTTTACACACTGCGATGTAGGTCCTTCCGTAAGGATACTGCATTGTATGCTCAACAACAATGTGCGAAGTTAAATAACACCACTCCTCCATCAATGGCTTCAGCTATATAACAGAGTGAATCTAATTTCACTTCTAACATTCACTTAAAGAGCCCATGATGGTCGAGCTCGTTGGGATGATAGTGGCAGAGTGCACTGTTCGGAGTGGTCTGGGTACGATTCCCACATGAATCAGATATTTATTTCTAAATGCTCACACGTAACGAATCTTGACGCTGTCAGTTGTTCGAGAGAGCTACAATTTCTAGATAGTAGTCACCTAATAGTTGCCAAAAAGAACCGATCTGAAACACCAACACAGACATAATTTTTACGTTTATGCCAAACGATAGACAGGTAAAACAATTTAGCATTGTGAAATCACACAGGACAAACCACAAATTATTTGAAAACAAAAATATTAAAATAGGTCATAGTTATTATTAGGTTCACAAGAATATAACATTTATAGTGTCACGAGCAGAGCAATAGTTACTAAACTTTCCAGTAATCTGTAATCCATTACATCTAAATATAATTACTGTCTCGAATCTAACAATAAATTCTTGAACCTCGATGAAGAATTATTTCTTTATCTCGGAAATACATCTATCCGGTAGAAACTTATAACACCAGTTCTCCGAGTATGAGGAAATAAAAAAAGAAAATTCTAAAACGGTATTATTATTTTAAAAATAACTCCCATAACCTTCCATATATTTCTTCCTACACCAAGAAGAAGGTTTTATTTTCCTTATTCGGAGAGACTTTTTGGTTTTGAATCAATAAACTCTGGAAATGAAGACTCGTTTAGAGTGATGTGGTCATACACTTTACGAATGATTTGATATTGATTCAGCTTGTACGCGAATTGAATACGGCATGACCATTATGTTAATCGTTAAGTTCGGTGAACGATTCGAAAAAACCAACCTAGTGGGAAACATTTAATGGACCCGCAATAGTGAGTAATGGACCTGTAAACTGGCCTTTACGATCGTGTGATCTCATACCTATGGATTATGTTCTGTGAGTACGGGAAGTCTTTAGTCTATGATAACAAACTACAAACATTAAGGCAAAACAAACACTGGAAGACAACATTTAAACGCCTACACATCCGAAATCAATATTAAATATTTTTTTAGGAACATAATTCAAAATTATTATATTTTAATTACATAATTACATCAAGAGAAAGAAGCTGCCCCCATCTATTGGCAAGCCTCCTAAGGCCAGTTAACCTGGAACCTAACCAAACGATGTCGAGAAAGTGAAGCAACAGAAAATTTGAGGTTAGAGGAGATTAAGTTTCTTTGTATTAATAGTAATGTCCATCATGAGTGAGTCAATTCACACCAGCACCAAGCAGAGGGAGTGAGAAGACTGATGAAGAACAAGAAAGCAGCTATGTAAGACCTCCCTTAGACATTTCACAGAGCACTTCAATAATCATGTAGTCCATTTTACGCCCAAGTTAATAATTCTAATAAATTAGAATTATTTTTTTATCAATACAAATTTCACGTAGTCAATACTCAAAATCTTACGAAACACTACTAAGATTGTAACATGTTTTGTAAATCTTTCATATTCATTGGTTTGTAGGGTATTATTAAAAACTAGTGGCTTCATTTTCATTTATAATGCCTTATTTATTTTATTTCGTTAACTATACAGTACACATCAACTATATTACCAGATATAGCACTTTGTTAATTAATTATTATCTGCCAAGACAAAGATATTCAGGACTAAAGAACATTAATGGTATAAACTAATCTTGTTAGTAAAACCATCATTATTATTATGTGTTTGACTAGATTTTAAGGTGTAGAGGTATACCTCTAAAGAAAAAAAAAAACACTTTATATAAACATAAATATTAGGAATTTCAAAGCAAGCGTGAATTAATACTCAAATCATACATTAGTTGAACTAATAACTTAATAAAATCTCAAAGATGGTACAAGACTTAATAAAGCAGAAACTATATTCCAAGAATACTCTTAAGAGGATTTTCGCCATGAAAATGAGATGTTCAAAACTCGACGAGAATCCTAATGCCTTGTCCTAAAGACCATTAGCAAGATGACTAACACTAAAGGTGAGCTGACTCCTACGATACTCCCACTGGCGACCCTACCACGTGACATATATGAGTTCATTCAGAACCAGAGGTTCGGCCACGCCTAACTCTTCGCATTAAATGTTCACAAGGCACAAAGTAAGCAATAGCTTGGCGATTGAATCGCTTATCTTAAAATCATCACCGACATATATTTGAGTGTAGGTAATTTGATAAGAGCCCTTGAGAACGAATATGAGCGATGCAGACCTGCTATTTATTCAAGCGTTCCATTAAAATCTACTTTTAAAACTCAAATACAGACAAAATATATTTATAAATATTAGCTTTTGTTTATAATTTTAGATTATATTTTTGTTTTGTTTTTTTATCGACCTGCGATGTAGTTTATTGGGAAATCTTACTATATTTCTTACGGTAAATGGAAGTTTTGCGATCGTGAAATATTCCGGATCTATGATTTCAGCGGTAATAAACGTTGATAGATATCCTCGGATAAAACATCCAGTTTTAGCAGAATGGTCTGAGTGAGGTTGTCTATGAACAGCTTAACACGGAAATGTAAAGATGTTCGAAATTGTAATTACATATCTCATCTGAAGTACAACTTTTTATCATTGATTTTACAATTTTTTATTATTTTATCGAAAAGGAATCAGACGTTTATGATTAAACTTGTGATATCAACGTACAATCATGTGGTCTTAAATATTCGACAGATTTTGACCTTACTGAAATAGTCTAGCAGAGCTTAAATTTTTAAGTTTTTTTTTAAAACCCCAGAAAACGTCTTCATTTGAAATAATTAACCACCTCTCATTGTTAGCGGTGATGAATAATGGATGAATAATGACAACAGTCAAGCATTAATTTCAGCTATATATAGCATATAACTATAAATATATTACTGCATATAATATACAGAATAATATTAATGTGCACCGCTACAGCCCATGATTATAAAAGGAGGTAATTTTTTCAAGTTCATACTTAACCACCAAATTTTTCCTAATTAAGGGTACCCATTTTATGAGGCTGGGAGCACTTCAGGTTGGCTCCAGAACCCACAGGGTTGACTCACGGCTGCAGTAACAGAATAAATATCTGCCAGAGCCGGATACCTTTCAGTGAGTTCTGTTTATGAACGCATTAATTTCATAACTGTTTATGAACGCAATGAATGTTATGCCTTCATTTACGTTATGGTTAAATAAAAATCAATATACAGTTAGACAATCATTTTACTTCGGAACTTATAACTAAAATAAACGAATATTTCATTGATTCGAGAATATACAGTAACCTGTAATCTGTATTTAAGTAATCTGTAAATTGCCCTATATTGATTTTGAAAAG
>NW_027114159.1:9965-21560 GCF_000696795.3 Halyomorpha halys
TTTTCATAACTATGAAAGTAACTTTCTATAATTACCTACAGTTTTTAACAATCAAATTTATAATGATTACATTTTTTATCGTTTATAGTGTAATTAAAAATTTCAGAGACAATCTGATACGCCATAAAAGAAAATATTCAGTAAATTATTAAAGTTGAGAATGGAGATGGAGAATCAATCCACCATTCTTGCCAGCGGACAATGAAAACCATCCCTTTTCTCAACGAGCCAACTCAACTTCACTCTGAATCAAAACTTTATTCATAACCCTTTTTTCATCCCTCCAGCCCCCCAAGTTCCTCTATCTGGATTGTTTTATAAAAAATGGCCAGGAGCGTAGGTTGCGTTATTAAATTTAGACCATTAATATCCAAAAGAAAAACTATTTATCCTTAACTTATAAATAAGGGATGATTGTATAACTATTATATTTTTTTAGTAATTATATTTAATACTAAGATGATCAATTTGTTTTATTTAAACAGTACACTTTATTAAGCATGGAACAGAACACTACTAAAGCAACAAATATAAAATTAATGAAACTATAAACACAGTTAAGAAATATAAATTCATATGTTGGCTTTATGGATCACATTTGTAAATATGTAAATCATAAGTCTGATACATTTTCAATCTTTAACGTGAGTCCTAATCATTGGAAAAAAAATAGAAATATTCCACTGCATTTGTTCTACTAACGAGGATTTTTTTTAGCAAGAAAATAGATTTGAAATTAGTAAATAAAAAATATAAAAATGTCGTTTTTTCTTTCTCTCATCATGTCCAACCCCCTGGAGTAAGGCACATTATTAGTTTTTTAATGTAGTTCTCACTTTGTAACTTTGTAAATATGTCAATAGTAATGTACTAACTTTGTAAATTCAGTGTAAATGACCCTAGTGGTCGAAACACTTAAATAAATAAATCTAAAATTGATTTTTTGTTTCAACTCACTAACTGATTTAGACCGTTATTACATGAATATTTCATCAAAAATACTTCTAATTTTTTATTGTAGTAAGAAAAAATAAAAACTATACGTTTTTGCTCCCTTAACCTTCATTCAGGGACGTGACAGGGTTGGGCGTAGGTCCCAGAGCGCTCGGTTCGGAACGTAGTAAGTTCGATTCCCACATTATGAGGAAGTTAATATTTATTTTTGGGAGCTCCCGAAAAATGAATCTTGACACTCTCACCTTGATAGTATGCGGCCGTGACTGTTGGCCGCCAAGGGTTAGCAAAAGAACGAGAAGGCCCACTTGCTGGACTAGTTCTCCCACCAAATACCAACACTAATACCCTTCACTCCTTCATTTTAACAGTTTTTTTCTTATTTTTTTTATTTTTATAAAACAAAGTTAAAAGTATTCCTGCACATCGTACTAGTAAAGATACTAGGCCACTAAATAGGTATGATTTTTTCCGCTCGAAATCATAACTATTTACTATTGAGATTGAGAGATAATGACCCTTATATACACAGTTATATGCCTGGATGTATAAATTGTTAATTTTTTAAAGTTTCAAAATAAATGATAAGTATTTTATTTCTAAGAATAAATAAATTAGCATGGATATGAATGAGACCTAATTACAAATATATTTACCAGGTATATAGTAACTTCAGCCACATCTGGGGTGACAACATCCTTAAGTCAGGGTCCTGTGGCATGGATATGAGTGAGCGAACGTATTATGCAATGAAATTTTAAGTTTTTTCTAAGAAGCTCACATGTAACAAGGTTTAAGTAAAAAAATAAAGAGAATAAACATGAACTGGTTTAAAAGAATAATGGTTCAAAATAATATTATAAACTATTTTATATATTGTTCAAACAGTTAATAATGTATATAGTCCTATTATATAAATTATAAACTCTATGACAAAATTTAAAGTAAAAAAAAATTATAGAACCAACCATGAGGTATTACTTTATCTGAAAAAGGGGAAAACACCCCGAAACCTTGTAAGGTTAAAAAAAGTTTTTAAGTAATATTGAATAGGTAGTATTTTTTATCTTATCATCTAAATGCATGACTGACCAACTTACTAGGAAATAATCAATAATAAAATTAGGAATCAAGTTTGAAAATGGATAAGGGTATGATTATAAAGTTTTAAGGGTGTTTTTATTTTCTTAGAAGTTGTTGATAATATTTTTAATTTAACATAACTTGTTTTCTTCTTCCATTGTGGTTTCTTCTTGATTAAAACAACAAAAGAAAGTCCACTCCGCCTACGCCCCTAAAACATTTACATATTTTTGGAGTTTTGGCCAGTCCTCTAGGTAAAGTTGCGGTAGTGAGGTTATGGAAAAGGATTTCACATTGTGTTTATATTATTTATTTATTTTTTTTTACTATTTACTATAGTAATTTATTTCTTAGCTCTTTGTTCTTGTCCAGGTGATAACTTATACAGTTTCTCTGAAACTTGGAAAAAATAAATAACTGAACACTTTATTCTGGAAACAAGGATACAATTAAATATGAATAGGTATGTTCAGACGATGTTAGAAGACGTCAGGATGAAGAGATTGCTATAAATAAAAGATTCTAGAGGTGTCACAGATCTTAGCCTCATTAAAGATACAGGTTAGGGTCCTATTCCTTTTCGAAAATGTCAACTAATCTGATATATTTAGTTAACAAAACTGTTTAGTTAACGCTGGAGTTCACACAGAGTTGATTCACTCACAATCAAGGCATGTAGAAAATTGTACAATGATGTTTCTCCATTACAGAAACGTGGGGACTGCCTGGTGTGTGAACACGAATGTGTGATTTGTTTTATTTTCTCACGCGAAAAAGCAAACACGGCAGGATCTGAAAAGAGAGAGAGTGGTCACTTCATTAAGAGAAAGAACTCCTGTAACAGTAGTGACTGAGAAGTTTAATGTTACACGCGTAATTTAAGCCAAGGCAGACGTAGTAGGCTCCCTATTCCACTCTAAATCACTCACAAGTAGTATATAACAACAAAATATTAAATTCACTAAAGGATTGCTTTGATATGATGATAAATTGAGATATTTATTTTAAAATTGTTTTCCAATACATAGCTTGACTATAAAAAATTTGTTAATACATTTATTTTTTTTTATATATAATCTAATTAAATAAAACAAAATATAGTATATGTCAGCAGAAGAAATGGGAGCAATTTTAATAATACTGATATAGGAGAAAGTACATTTGAAGAGGTAGATAGGTTTGAGTATTTAGGTTCTATAGTTACTAGAAAAAACGAAATTGATGAAGAAATAAAAGCTAGGTTATTTTTAAATTTCGAGATTGCTTAGCTAGCGCCTTCCGTCCAAAATCTTAAAAGTTGGAATTAAAAAAAACTATTACTTACTGTTTTTTTGGATGCGAAACGTGGCCTTTTAAACTAAGGGAAGAACAGCGTCATACGTTTTTTGAAAATATATTATTACGTAAAATATTCGGACTGAAAAAGGATAAATTAACAGAAGTATTTAGAAGGCTAAGCAATTGAGGAAACCGAAGCCGGTAAATATAATTAAGGTTAATAAGGCATTGGGGCGAATAGGTTGTGGAACTTAGTAATGAATAGATTCTTAATATGTTAATAAATACTGAACCGACGGATAATCATCCTAGGGGTAGACTGAAACGTAGATGGTAGGATTGCATTAAATCTGATTTAATAAATTTGAGTTTGGAGGGGCGTCACTGGACAGATGTATGTAAAGAACAATTGGTGGTATCGGGAACGGACCTAAGGGTTCGCTAGGCCATTATTATTATTATTGATAAATAACCTAACATGTCTTTATAATTAACAGTAAAACCTTGTTATTATCAACAAAGTTCAATAGAGATAAATATACCATTAGGTCAAAAAACCTAGTTAAAACTCTTAGAAACTATCATTTTATTTTTGAAGAAGTATTCCAGTAGTTTATTAGGAATATCGGAACGAATAATGCCTAATTTTCAAACATCGCAACCCAAAATAAAAAATATTTGAGACACATGCAATATCATTTTTACAAATACGTTGAACGTATAGATTGATAAACTCATATATTTCTGAAACTCTATGCAAATATGATTATTGTAGATACTAGGATCGTTAGCCAAGAAACTAATTGTAATTAATTTTTTTCTAGTAATTATCAAAGATACAAAATATTTTGAAGGTGCTTCGTGAATCTAAATTGGCAATACTCAGTTGTATCTTTGAGTATATGCTGCGACTCATTTGGCTAAAATCATCGTCAATACTTCATAAAATAAATAAAGTGGTGAGAATCTCGGCGATTATCATAAATATTATACAACAATATTCAATCAATATAATACATTTCTTTGTAGATTAGAATAATAAAGGCTCCTATGAAATGTTAAGGTTTTTTTTCTTCTTTTTTTTTAATGTTTTATTATAAGAGGTGGATAGTAAAAATCACAAGTTAGAATGGAATGTTGCAATTTTTACTTGTGCTTGCAGCTTGTGGTCCAGGGAAGCTCAGAGGGTAAGACCGAAGGTTCCTAACTATGTGTTTGATTCGAGCTATGATAGAAAATTGATTTGTTCAGTTACACAGTGTCCCGAAAGGGCATATGCTGTTTCAAGGCCAAATATTAAAATCCTTCAATCTACAAGGAAAATATATATGTTTTCAATGTGCGCATTATATTATGGTGGATGAATTACTAAAAATAATTTAGTCTAAATGGAATACAAAAAGAAGTGAAAATTATTTTTTTTCACGAATTACTAAGATTAGATTAGATTAGATTTTTATTCAGGGCGATCAACATCTAGGTTATTACACCCTTTTTACTTCATCTATCTTCTTGACTTTGACATTTGATGGTTGAATGTACACTATTTCTTTAGTAATTGGGCAGAAGGGCAGTTCGATCCGTAGAAATTTATTACCAATGAAACCTGTACCAACTTATTGGACTATCTCTATCGTCTATGCGTCTTTTAGTCATTTAAAGAGAAAAAAATCTCACACCTTTTTGCAGGTAATTAAATAATATTATTTTTACCATATGTAAATGCGTTATATTAGTATAAGTATATTTCCACAATGCGCATATTGCTGATAAATGATTTTTTCTTCATGGTTTTTAACATGTTTTACTGTTAAATAGCACATACACTTATCGATAGTCGTGGATGGGTCCTCTTTATTTTGTTGGGAATATAATTGGTAGGAGAACAGATATTGACCACATCAACGAACTGATCAAGAAACAACTACCTAATCAATTTGCAATGGTATAGATTTCATTTCGACTACCTCCTTACAGGGTTCTATCATCAATGATCCATGATTGCACGATGAGAGGAACCAATATTCGATTCATAAGAATATCGGTATTTCGTCTACTTAATACTAATATGTTTCCTTCCATTATAATGTAGTTCAAAGTTAAAATTGAGAACAAATCTGAATATCAACGATAGCACTGGGAGTAAGACAGAAGAAAAATACAAAACATAAACAGCAACAGCATTGAGTGGGATCACTGACGTAATAATAAAATACTACACAGAGCGGAGGTATAATAACAGCGATTGGAATAAATGATATAAACTGGATTGATAGAAGATCTGACAGCCAGCAAGGCGGCATATGGGCACCTCAAGGTGGAACTAGCGACTCAACCTCGGCGGGTCTAATAAGGAAAAGGAAACGGTGAATCACCAGCGAATACTGATACAGAGACCATTGCGAAATATATTTCCTACCTACCTATTCGCAGGATGATTATTTAATGGCGCAACACATCAAGACAATTATAAAAAAATAATAATAAAATTATATTTTCGTCGAAAAACCAAGGAAATGTCCAGTTTTAAGATATAAAACATTAAAAAATATATTCCATACAGCAATATGATTAAGGAATGCCAAATTAGTGAGGCGGTTATTACTCAGAAATTATCGTGACGTGATAAAAAGTACCAAATTTGGAATATGTAATAATAAATATAATATATCAATAAATTCAAACAATGAAGCCAAAACAAGCAACATAGCCACAAGTTAGTATCAAGTTCTTATGGAGCCAGAGAAAGTATTTTAGTCTGGTAAAGTTTGCGAGCGAGCTGATTGAATTTCAGATTAACGTTTGATTATGGGCAACATCCGAATGGTCACGAATAAGTAGAATAGAGGAAGTAGAAGTGAAAAGGTATGATTTCAATAAAAATATAAAAGAAATATAAAGATACGAATTAGATAGTAATAGTAATATAATTTGGTCATTGAGAAATGTAACATAAACCGGAATGAAATATTATGCTTTAATAAGACTAATAAGAATGTCCACATCCGCAATACATCACAAATCGCATTGATGATGCATTGAATGTGCTATACTGACAAAAACACTTTTCTTGTTGCTAAAAAGATCCTTTTATTTCGCTGACTTGCAAAAACGAATAATTAAAGTAAATAAAAAATCAAGTAATCAATTTAATTTATTTAAAAAATCCACTATACTAAGTAAGGTTATATACTATAAATAGTTATTATAAAATATTTAAACAAAAACAAATAGTACATATTCTTAGAATTAAGAGAGACTTAGGTAACAAATTAATACAAAAAACAGTCCTTTGCGATGCGACCAAGTAATCACCAAGGCAACTAACAACTTTCTGAGTACAAGCAACAACAATGATTTGTTTATTGCAGAATCTACAATAAAAAAAATATCTGGTGATGACAAGTACAAATATAAGTAAAATATTGAGATTTAATTTTTTTTTTTTTAATCCAGGCAGTTAGGGTGAAAATCACTTCTCAACACACTCACTCAATTTGTTCATTTCAATTAATGCCAAATTTGAGAAGGTGCTGCATTAATAGGATCAAATTCTTTCGTTTTTGACAAGTGTTTGTTTTACATGTTTAATAAAAAGAAAGCACTCTTTTCCTAAACATTTCTACCAAAAGTTTCAACCATAGTAAAACTATTTTTTTTTAGGTTTCAGAATCACCGTGTATCGTTCGGTTAATGTAATGCCATACACACCTCTTTATCGATTATTCATTGGTTTTCTGAACCAGGTCGCAAGTCCTTATTCAAGTGGTTACTCGAGAGCCTTTATTCGGTTACTCTCAAGGGGCTGAGGGAACCACTCCCAAGCAGCCTCTCTCTATTCAACCCTTGCAAAAAATCATTAGATAGTGTCGGTAACAGAAAACGCCTAAATGCTTCCGAGAAGGCGGCAACTAAACCGTTAATTTAAATTTATAGGAAATATTTTAATTTCATTTTATTTATTTAGTTATTACCTCTACTTTAAACTGTCACTAGTAAAATTAGATTTTAATTAAAGAAAAACATATACCAATTAATTGGACCCATTTGTGGAAGTCGCAGACATCGGTAAGAGGAAGAGATATGCTTTGCATTCATGTATATACTGACCTCATTATACCATTTTTAAATTTTTCAGGGAATATTTTATCAAATAAAATTACCTATTTCCTACACGTAAATATTTAAAACTAGGAGGGACTAATATTTTTTTAATACATATATGTATTAAAATTTTTTTAAATACTAATACGCAATTCAACAGCAGGCAGAACTTTATATTTGATGATTTGATAGTCTTAATGATTTAATTAACTTTTGACCTTTTGCTTCCTCCTTATCGAAATTAGTGAGAATTTGTAGGCAGGATGTAAAAAAAAGTATATCCTCAGAAGTGAAAATTTGTATTACACTTAACGTTTTAGGCATCAAGGAAAAAATTTGGTTCGGTGTCTGTCAGTGAATAGTCAAATTTGTGTTTGAGTATAATAATTCGAACTGCTAATTCAATTTTGATAAAGCTCTCAGAAATTATGGTTGATCAAATATTGATTTCATCAGATTTTTTCATTTACATTCGTTTACGCGTGCGTAAACTTATTTTTTTCCGCTCACTACAATTCAAAAATGACTACTACTGAACTAATTGAACCCGATTTGGAGAGTAGTTGCTAATCAGTGCGAAAATAGTCCAGTTTTAATTTTATTAAAGTCCACTGGCTATTTTTGAAAAAGTATTCTCCTTGAAACTCATGTTGCAAACACTTCCTCCCATGATTTTATTCTCTAACGACTATATCAAAATTAAATAATAAAAACAGATATGCGTCTTTTCATTCCAAGCTCTTTACTCATCCTAACCCACTAGTACTTAATCTCTCATCCTTAACAATTCCTGATAATCCTCCGAGGCGTCTGAAAAGATGATGGCTATGGGACCTTCTAATTTAAACTAATGCTTGAAGTACAACCAATGGGTGGTTCCTTCCCAAGATTTTCAAGTGTAAATGAAACATTCCACATATTTACTTATTGCATTTATTATTTTGTACAGTTGTAAATGACATTAAATAAATAAATAAACTTTATTCTTAAACTTTGAATTACAGGTATTTATGTACCTACCTACTTAATTTTCCAGTAGAAAAGGTGAGAAGGCATGTTGGCAGAGTTTTATTCTTGGATAGATACGAAAAAAAAAAAAAATATTTCCTCAAAATGGCCAAGATCGTCAGAATGTCAAGTGAATGATTGACTCATACTCTGTTTAAATTTAATTGTTATATCTAATAACATAAAGATTTTTGGGCCTCTTCCATTCGATGAGAGTGAAACTTGTCTACATTACAAAAGTTCTCATGAGAAAGTCGTTGCCAAACATAATTGTAATGAACTTCCTTAATCCCACGTCCTCAAAAGTATTATGACACTAAGTAAGGCAACAAGACTATACCTCTTTTTTTAACAAACTTTAAAGCAGGAGTTTCTAAATTTTATAATGTTACATTTTAAAATGCGTTGAAGTTATCAATGTTATCGACGACTCATGAACATGTTTTCAACAGCCTTCAGTACGTGTTGAAAAGGTGCCTAAGAGAACATTCTCATCAAGATGACAGGATCTCCGAATCCATCTTGTTAACATCTTACGATTAAATTCAACGTCATTCTCAGATCCATTTAGATGCAAGTTCGCTAATGGAGTTTAAGAACCAGATTGGCAAAAATGCCTTTAAGGTCGTTAGTAAAAAGGAAAAAAAAAGAGAATATTAAGTGGTTTTTATCTCTCTCAGATAAGATCTTTTTTTTCCTACCTCACTTAATATCGAGTATCTATTCCAATATTCGTTGAATTAATAAGAATATGAAAAATAAATTCAAATATTTAAAAAATCATGTTCAACTACCATTAATGGCGAATAAAGACAAGTTAATCAGCAAAACTATACGTAACCTCGACATTATAAATTAATAAATGATACGTATTTTATAAATTATAATTCACACAAATATTACAAGAGCCAGGACCGAAAAGTAGTAATAATTATGATAACAATTTAAAAAAAAAAATCCAAAATAGTGAATTTTAGAAGAAAACGTTAGTTATTGCCAAAATCAAGCTCAAATACGGATTTTACACCCCCAAAACAGACTGTTTTTAATTTTTATGACAATCAAAAAACAAAAAGAATTATGCCCAGTGATAATATAAAAAAACCGTTAAAATAGTGATTTTTGTGAAACATTAGGTTATTCAAAAAACGAGCTCAGATTATTATTCGGGACCTCAAAAATACATTTTTTTAAGATTGAAAAACTAAAGGTTTGGTAGAAATTCGGCCCAGATAACATACTACACTAGGCATATATTTTTTCACAACTTTCCTCTGCTTCACCTGTATTTTTGCACCATCACGTTCGTTGAGTGTACATGAAAAAAGAATTGGAAATTTCCATATTTTCTATATTGGAAATAGTAGAAAAACGCTTTAGTAAAACTATATATAAACAATTCTTTAAATATTTTTGTTAATTTCGTTATAATAAACACCATACTAACTTTTGTTTGATTACTTTATAACCTAGTTTTGAGCTGAACTCGGTGGCAAAATAATGTTTTCTTTTGTAATTCACACTACTGTGAAGACGTTATGATCTTGTTATTGTGGTTGATATATATAAGTATCAAATATCTTAATAGTTTATTATTACTATTATTTTTACCACTTTGCAGTAAGGACATATTGGTATTAGCATTATTTTATTATATTGATCAGAATCAAAGATATAAAATAAAATATTTAATTTTATTGTCGCCTACTGTTCAACCTTTCGCTTTGAAATTAGGTGATCCTGATTTGTTCTTTGCTTATTTATTATCATTATTATTATTTTCATTTATATTAATTCTTTCAAGACGTTTAATTAATCTCTACTTTTTCCCCCCGTATTGTTTTTGTTTTATGTACGTCTTCAGTCCTTTTTTAACTATATATTTTATGTATTTTTAAAAAAAAATTTACTCTTACCATTATTACTTATTTTTTATTCTTATCATTTTTTATTCAAGTTTATTTTATATTGATACTATTTTATGTCTTCCTTCCTTTTATTTATATGTAATTTCTTATCACTTTATTTTTACATAATATTTATCCTAGCTTAAATTACCTTATTGTAATATTCTCAGTTTTTTTGTATCTTTTTAGCCCTGATGAAGCCCTGCAAAGTGGGGCGAAACGTCGGACATTAAAATAGTTATAAACTATTAGTTCCTTTTTTTGACCGCAACCCCGACCATATTCTTATATTTAAAATAAAATAGGTTTTGAAAAACCCAACTTCCCCAGAAATTCTGGGAAGCGTTGTCCCCTAATATAGTCAGAAGTCAAATATTTTGAGGCCTAGATTCATCATAAAAAGTTCCATCAAAATCCTTGAGACACAGACGGGATCTTCTCCTTGTTCAGTCAAAATTTACTCAAATCTAAATTACTTAAGTGGAAAAGAGAAAAATTACCATCCAAATAGTCAACAAAAAGTAATTTTTATGAATTAGTATCATAAAAGTAAGAAAGTACCTAATAATAGATTTCTTTATTAGTTTTTTTAGTGATTAATGTATAGGTAATAAATCATTGTTTAATAACTTGGAGTGGTGGTAATTCCGTATTGGTTAAGAGACATTGACTTTTTATCAATTAAAATGTATTCGAAATAAAATAATTAATATCAAAATTCGTTTGCGGTACGTAAAATAAAACAGACACGTGACATATTAGAACAACTCGCAGCGACACACTTCTAAGCCATAAATTTGATAAGCGATTAGATTATACTCCCCTTCCAGCAACCTCCTTATCAGGTACTGTTTGTTAATAACAATACACTAGTTAAAGGAGAGTAAGTAATCATCTTTCATAAAAATAAAGTTAGCTACAAATAATACCAGAGAGTGGAGAGCATATCTGGGCTCAGTGTGTGAAGGCACTAACTAGACTTTTTGGGTGAGGTAGGAAAAAACTGTGCAACATGTACATTTTACATTTTCTTAAATTACTTCGTAACTGCAGCGGCGTTGGTTCCATTCAGGGCTGGACGAATTGTTTTTTATTATATTTTACATTTTCAAATACTTTTACTACAATAAAAAAACACTAAATTCCGAAAAAAAATTCAAATTGGGGAAGTACTGAAGCATCCTGCCCTGTAGGAGCAGAACCAATTGGGAAAAATTGTTAGAAAAAAATTTGTTCACCTGTTGACCCGGTTATGCCATGT